>NW_013525269.1:689487-691349 GCF_000836215.1 Papilio polytes | reverse complement strand
CCACGTCCGCCATCGGCGCTGTGCTGTAGCACTTCACGCAGCGGGTCTGCGCCGCGCCCAGACCGAACATACCTGGTACAGTTATAAGTTAGTTGGCACGTCGGGGATAGCAGTGTCCTTTGGTAATACATGCCAACTTAAATTGGCACGTATTCTATCAATACATACTAACCATATCAAAAGATATACTATTCTAGACTATTATTATACTAGCTTTTGCCAATATTAGTCCACGCTATTTTATTTAAAA
The DNA here is from genome assembly GCF_000836215.1 of Papilio polytes. Classification (NCBI taxonomy): domain Eukaryota; kingdom Metazoa; phylum Arthropoda; class Insecta; order Lepidoptera; family Papilionidae; genus Papilio; species Papilio polytes. The sequence continues at coordinate 691,099 of NW_013525269.1, read as the reverse complement.
AAAAGAACATATAATTATATCAGACTATCTTACTAATGTTTCTTCTAGTTTGTAGCCTAAACAACTAAACTGATCACGATAAAATTTGACATAGATGTAGACAGTTCCTTTTTTTACGCGGATAGTCACGGGCAAAAGCTAGTTTTCTATATTTATGTCAAGTTCTACCGAGATTTGTTTAACTGTTTTTTAGATACATTCAAACAAACATCCATTTAGCTATGCCAAAAGATATAATCTACAGGTGTTCATTGACACATGGGTTCTTATCCCGCAAATGTACTGCGATTTTCGATTGTTCGAATTTTATATGTACATAATTTACCCGACGTCCTTACGATGAAGGAAAACATCGTGATGCCTACAAATATCGGGAAAAAATTCAAAGATATGTGTGTTGTCAAACATTCCGCACTTGCCCAGCGTATTTAACTTTAGCCTAGTGACCCTTATAGTAGACTTCGAGCCCCTCAGTGGGGACGTATAGTGAGCTGGTGATGAGTGTGGGTGATGTTTGTGTATGTTCTATGACTGACCGGCGGTGGTTTGCCAGAAGGAGAGGCGGTTGTCGGCAGTGGCGTAGGAGACGAGGTAGCGGCCGTCGGGGCTGAAGGCGCAGGCGGTGACTGGCCCGCCGTGCGCCGCCAGCGACTGGCATCGTCCCGCGCGCAGCTCGTACAGCGCCAGCTGGCCAGTGTGGCTGCCCACTGGACACCGAATAAACATCTAACATACGTCTTTTCAAATATTTGGACTGATTTCCCTAGACGATAGGATTTAGAATAACTTCTATATATGCTAATATAATAAAGCGTAAAAACTTACCATTTTTTTTACATAGGATTTTAACAATCACAGCATATTTTTGAATCAAATCGACACGCTTTAGGCTACATATAGTTTTATAGCGTGTATCTACACTAAAGGGGTAAATAAATTTGAAAGAATTGTCACGAGGGAAAGGGACAAAAATTACAAGCCAAAGCGAGTACAAGATAGAGACTGTACAAAGTAATGGCGTTATGGTAGGGCGAGGTGGGGCAACCGCCCAGGGCGCTCCCTTCTTGTATGGATATCTATTTGCAGTTGCAGTACAAAATGGAGAAGTTTAATTAAGTGTATACTTAAGTTTATATCTGTTTAACATATAAGGGGGGATATAAGTAATGTAAGCAGTAACCGGCGATCCTGCGCGTGGCGGGGCAGTGCGAGACCTGGTTGTAGCGGCAGATGGCGGGGAACACCTCGTTCAGACCCTTGCTCTTCAGGTGGGACTGGTCCACGCAGTGCAGGATTATATCCATCACCTATATAAGAAAAAAAAAACAATTGTTATGTTCCAAAACATTTAGAAAATAGATATCGTTCGCGACTTTGTCCGCGTGAAACTTAAAAACATTTAATAGCCTCACCTCACCATTAAAAAGTTACGTTACAAGTGAGTAATATAGATTTTATTATCTTTTTATTTCACGCGGACGAAGTCGCGAGCAACAATTAGTATTTTTTATGAATGAAGGATCAACCTTTTACAATGTTTTTCGTTTGCTTCTTGTTAAATTTCCTTTAAATTACTTGTTCTATAGCATATAATAATCAGTTTTAAGACATG
>NW_013525269.1:685314-689232 GCF_000836215.1 Papilio polytes | reverse complement strand
TTATTTTTTATAATTATTATTTTAAGAGATAATAAAATCCATTATTATTTTTAGTGATGACAAAATCCATAATTATTATTTTAAGGGATAATAAGATCCATTATTATTTTAAGAGATGACAAAATCCATTATAATTGAGTGTAGTTTACCTCAACAAGTAGTTCAGCGACCTCTGCGTGCATCCTATCAATGAGCAGCTCGATGCCGCGGAGCACCTCCGCGCGGCCGCGCTGCAGCGCCTGCGCCGCGGCCGGGGGCGGAGCGCCCGCCGCCGCCGCCGCGCAGCGCGCCACCTCGCGCGCCATCGTCGTTATGAACGCCGCAGGCCTGCAAGAAGACACGTTTATAAACAAATACATATGCATCTATAATGAGACAGACGTTAACAGTCAAATCTAATAAACATTTATTAGATTCAAAATATAAACGCGAAATTTTGGATGAGTTTGTAGCCTAAACTGCTAAAGGGATCCCGATGTAATTTGGCATAGATGTAGAAGATAATCTGGATGAACAATGAGGCTACTTTTTTTTTAATTCCACACAGACGGGAAAATGCTAATTACAAAAAATTCAGACCTAGACGTGGCAATGAGTGTGAGGGCGTGCCGCGCGGTGCGGCAGCTGTCAGCCTGCGGGGTCAGTGGCAGCCCGTACGTCATCGACGGCACCAGCTTGTCCGCGTCCGAGCACATCTCCAGCAGACCTCAACACATAATACAAATATTTTATTGGTAGCTAGCTGTTCCCATGCGACTTCATCCGCATAAAATTATGAAAACTTTATTTTATTGTTTTCATGTCAAATGTCAAAATGACATGACATGACAAACCTTGACAATCTTGCTTCCTTGATGTTGGCAGCAACTTATGGTCTCTTTCCCACATTAGGATTTTATCCAAAATATTTACCTCCTAAGTTTAATGGCGTGAATATATATAGCCTAAAGCGTGACGAAGTGTAGGGCTTTTTATTCAAAAGAGAATTATTCAAAAATATGCTGTAGTTACTGACATCTTAGGCAACAAAGAAGTGTGTGTTTACGCTTTATTATATTAGTATAGAAGTATAGATAGTAATTACAAGTGTTTTATGTCAAAATTGACAAGAATGTCTGTATAGTTTTAAGATAACATATATACACATAACACATATTTGACATACAGTCATCGTTCAGAAGAACAATAACTGTATACATCAAGCATATCTTTGTGGTAGAAAAACCGTCGACACTATTCAGCTTTCTGGATAAGCCAGGACTTAGTTTATTCTTAAACCACTGGTATATGTCGTCATGTTTATAATTTCGAATAAAAGCAGCATACAGTTTGTTTTTTCAACAAGGAAGAGTTTTGTGAGAAGTTGAGAATTTTATGCTTAACAATAACGCTAAAAACTAGCAGGCACCCTCTTGTTAACGTCAAAAAACCACAAGATCCTTGTAGGTCTTTAACACTTTTTTGATGTTGACAGCTGTCAGCTGTCACTATTTTGGCTTATTCCCACGTGAGATAACTGTACCAATATCATAAAGAGAAAAGATTTTTGTTTTTGTATGTATTGAAATAACTAAAAAAATTACTGAGCCGATTTCAAAAATTCTTTCACCATTTTAATGATATTAAAAAGATTCAATGAGTAACATGTTTTTCAATTTTATGCGGCCGAAGTCGCGAGCAACAGCTTCCTTCATATATCTACAATACCTGGAATTAAAAAATTGAAAAATAGTCAACATAAAGTATGAAACAAGTGTTACCTAATAGAACATGACTGACGTCCAGATAAGGCTCCCAGACCGCGAAGCCGCGGCCGAGCAGGTCAACAGCGGCGCGGCGCAGCGGCGTGTGTGCGGGGAGCTTGGCGCTGCCCGGCGCCAGCAGCAAGTGAGTCAAAGCCAGCGCTGTCAAACGCGCCAAGTTGTTGGACGCGCTTAGTGTGAAACCTAAGTACCATAGAGAAAATATGTAGCTTTTGTCTGCAACTCCGTCAGTGCGGAATCATAGAAATAGTAACTACCCAAAACCGAAAAAGAATTCTTCCAGAATACATTCTATTTCTGTCTCTCTCATCGAGATCCGTTAAGCTAAGTATCAAAATTCCATACATCTATTTATCTAAATTAACATTGGTAAGAAGAAAGGTCAGGTACTCAGTAATTGAGAAAAATAATTAAGTAATAGATTTAATTCTAGGTTTTCCTTTCTAATTTTTCATCGTGCGAACTTTCGATATATCTAACATTTTTAAACATTATTTAAAACTTAAAAACTCATTACTCATATCAATAATCATTTAATGTAGTTTCAGTGCAAATCTCACCAAGACAAATCATTAAAATACTTCAAGTACATTAGTAAAGCTTGCAAATAAATTTGAAAAAGCACACCGAAGCAAAAGTGTCTGAACTATAAAAGTGGTTCATTTTTACAATCTTCGTGTCGTCTACTAATAAGTTACTCGTGGTCTACTAGCAGTCTAGTCGTGGTCTACTGATAGTCTACTTGTGATCTACTGGTAGTCTACTCGTGGTCTACTCGTGATCTACTGGTGGTCTACTAGAAAGCTTCTCGTGGTATACTAATAGTCTACTCGTGGACTACTGGTGCTATCAATGATACATCAATATCGCCTCACCTTCCACAATGGAACTCTTTCTACTATCGCCATCTTTACGCCGCTTGCTGCCCGCACCACCTAAAATGTTTTAAGGCACCCTAAATTATAGCAAATGAAAAGAAATAGCTAAATAATAAAGTAAAATAGCAAAGAAATTATACAATATGGAATAATGAAAAAACTGAAATATGCAAAATATGTTATTGGCGTTACCTTAAAAACAAATAAAGATTATTATGGTACTCTTTTTTTTTATAACATAAGGTGGCAAACGAGCAAGCGGCCACCTGAGTCCGGCAAAATGGCGAAGCGACCGCTGCCCATAGACATCCGCAATTGCAGATGCGTTGCCTACCCTTATTCGACTGAGGAGACGCATATAAAGAGGATGGTTGCCCTTCGTATGCATCTCCTCCTCTGTCAAATCCACTTCCCCCTCCCATCCTCTCCTTAAAAGAAGAGGGTGGTAAAGAGAAAAGGACCTAAATTAGGCCTATTAAATGTGACTCTAGCATTATCTACGTTCCAACTTACAACTTTCTCAATCATGTTATCCAAAGTACCTTCTTACCTTCACTGGCTATGTCCTGTCCAAACTCCGCGCCTATAACTCCCAGTAGCACCACTGCAGTCGTCTGTTTGCGTTTTAACTCCGCGAGAGACGATGGCTTTCGGACTATCTCCTCTTCTTCTTCTTCTGACTCTACCTCGGGCTAAATTAAAACCATTAAGAATATGTACTATTTGCGAGGTAAAAAATAATGAGTAGTATAGGTAAAGAATGGAGAAGAACAAGGGCTGGTAAAAGCTACGGCAAACGATGTCAAAGCGGAGAAACCACAATTAAGTGATTTAGTTTGAGCAAACTAGAGTTTAAACTATTTTTAGTGATCAATTAATGATTCTCAGTGCGGCAGTAAGTTAAGCCAACCTTTTCTATAGGCTCCTTTTGGGCGGCATGAGGGTTGATACTCTCCGTGTGCGTGTAGAGCGGCAGGAACTGGGCCCAGCTGTCCACTAACTGCTTACGTCCCTTTGGACCTAGTCTAAAACAAATGCGCCAACCTCATTAGCAACTTTACACTTTGACTATGAACATTTTTTCTTTAATTACAATAGAATATAATAAATAGATATATAATTTTAACTTATTTACCTGCCGAGTTCAGCCAATAGTAAAGCCTGGGAGGCATCCCGCACCTCTAAACATTGGTGTTGCCATCTACGTGCCAGCATTTCCACTTGTGGACGCTTGAAACTCTTTGCGCCTATCAAAAGCGTTATTTAAGTGTCAGAGT
>NW_013525269.1:678175-684415 GCF_000836215.1 Papilio polytes | reverse complement strand
GTGACGAGACACTACGCCGAAGCATACTGGCACCTAGAAACATTAAGCGTTTTGTATTGTCATTCATCCACTTGGCTGAACTAGGACTTTCAACTGAACAGAAAATTGGCAACTGATTTGGACAGTATTAAAGATCACCATATAATTTCGTTCTTTGGAAAATATCATCTATACGCACAAATTCTAAGTAAAGCCAAGATTACATCTGACCATTGGTCTTAGTAGGCCAAGCTTGGACTCGCAGACTCTATCAAGGTCAGGGTCGAGGCCCCAGGCGTGCAGCAGCGACATCAGAATCTGTGCAATCTCCATCGTGTGCGGGGGCTCCGCCAGTGACATGTCGCGGGGACGGTTCCGTTTCTGGTTGAGTTCATCTGGAACAATGCAATAATCATTATTATATACAAATGCTGTAGAATCTAGAGTAATCGATTTGATGAGATTTTACTTCTCACCCGATTATCTTAAATAGAACCATAGAACGATTGTTTTAATATGTGTTTGGGTTAAGAGATAAATAAGTAAGACGTAGAGTTTTGACTTAAGTTGAGTTTTGTTTTAAGAAATTCATTGTCTGTTATCATAGTCATATTACAAAATTAATTATAATGTAATATAGCGTTTCTTCGGTTGTGAAAATAACAAAAAAAAACCGCTAAACAAATACATTCGAATTTAATTGCATTTATTTAGGAATCTAGCGAATAATCACGAAACATTTATTACGTTACGCCTTTTAATTTCACATATTCACCGTTAAAAGTTGATTTTGTTATGTAATTGCGAAATATCTGACCTTGACGCTACTTTATTCAGATATACGTTGTGCGAACAAACTGGTATATAATTGGTACAAAAAAACTTTATGTTTATCTTGTTATAATGTTATTATCAATATAATTAACGACAAACGCATATAAATTATTCGATATATTTTCAACAAGCTGTAACAGTTTGAAAATCGTTTCCTGTTTCATTTATTGCGTTTTTTCAATTTGTGGCCATTTAAGTGCCTAGATCGATTTTGTCTAAAAATAAAAAAAAACAACTTGTATTTAGCACATTACTAATAATAATTAGACATTTGTTTTTTTAGTTTTCGTCATAAAAAAGTTTCATTTGCGTTTACTTTAATCTTCCTGAGTTTTGTCGCTGTTTGCAAAGAATATTCTAATCTCTTGTTGCCCGAATCATTGTTTGTTTTTAAGACAAAAATGTCTAGTCTAGACAAGAAAAATCGTTTAATTCGTATTAAATAAGTAGAAATATTCTTGTTGTGCCGGTAGCGATATGTATCGGAAACTGAAAGCAACTCTGGCATTCAAATGTCCAATCGTATTTACTATATTAGCCATGCTGAGATATTACACATCGGAGACTTTTATATAAACAATTACTCGTCATAATAATGATAATAACATTTAAAAAACCTCTATTTCATATACCTTGCATTGAACTGCTTGTATCAAGCATATTTTTACAAGTTATCTATGTTCAAAGAGAATGAGCGGGACAGATTCGGTAGTTATGCTCTATGGTTACCATACTTCGACCGCCATACAATAAGATCACGTTTTGTAATCGCCGTAGGCCGGCGGGGCGCGGTCAGCCTAGAACATGTCCAGCCTTGATGCCTATCCACAGTAGACACTACGCATTTACGTGACCTAAAGCTTTAAGCTTTAATACGGGCGTATAAAAGCCTCACTTCATTAACGTTTGAATTACTTTATTTATGATAGCTTTATTGCATGTTTACAATAGTAGCATAGCAAAAGCTTTGAAAAGTCTTTACCTATTACAAGTGTGTAAAAATTGCGACATTGTTTGGCATTTTTGTCTATAATTTTAAATTTTTTATAAATAACTTGAACAAACATATTTTATAAATTAATTGATACTTTACCGGTCGCTTTATTTTACACTAGTTTTCGCCAAGGTTAGAGTGGTATGGGCATGTTATGAGAAGGGATGAATCGCATGTAACAAGACGGACGTTAGTTATGAATGTGGAGGGGTATACCGGTAGAGATAGACCTAAGAAGAGATGGATGAATTGCGTGAAAGGTCATGATCAAGAAGGGAGTGATGACTATGATGACGGATGATAGAGTGCTTTGGAGGACGAAAACCCGGTGCGCCGACCCTACGGGAGTAGGATAAGGCAGGGGAGATGATGATGATTTTCGCCTGTAACTCTGTCCGCTTGGAATTTAAAGAAAAACAAAAGCAAGTAGCCTATGCGGTCTTCCAGGCCTTCTTTATATCTCTTTCAAATGTCGTTGATATCCGTCCATACGTTTAAGCTACAAACTCTTCGCATTATACTAATATTATAAATGCAAAGCTATTTTATAATATTAGTAAGATTTGTTCCTAGGGCGGTATTAGGTTTGGGCTCGCCGGTGCCGCATTCGTGGGCCTTATGCAACAATCCTTAGCTTAAATATCGCAAGTGTAACTAGGAAATAGATTTTATTTCATCATGATACCGCAGACTGGTTATCTATACTATTATAATAAAGCGTAAACACACACTTTTGTTGCCTAAGAAGTCAGCAATTACAGCGTATTTTTGAATAATCCTTTTTTTTTTAATAAAAAGCCCTACACTTACCTCACGCTTTAGGCTATATATTTTCACGCCATTAAATTTAGGGGGTTAATATTTTGAATAAAACCCCTAATGTGGAAAGAGACCATAAGTTGCTGCCAACATCAAGGAAGCAAGGTTGCCATCGTCATATCATTTTGACATTTGCTATTGATAATTTGACAAATGTAAACAATAAAAAAAAATTCATAATTTCATGCGGATGAAGCCGCATGGGAACAGCTAGTTTACTTATAATATATGTAGAAAGAATATGCGTATACTTAATTTCCTCAATAATACAAGAAAACTTTTTATTACATAAGTTTAAAGTTAAAACCTATTATAGAATCACTTTGGTATTTTAAGTTTAAAATCGATATTAAAATGTCAACGATAACCTTTGGGATTTTGAGGTTATTCGACCTTTGTTCAAGGGACTTTCCTTATGTTAAGGCAAAACTGTAACAATTCTTGACATTTGATATCGGACGTTTTTATCTTGATTGCGAAAGCGTGGGTTTTAACCTCTGAAATACCTGTATTGTATACTTTGCAAGGATAATGAGAGGTTAAAATAAGCTGCTTAGTAATTAATTAACCTTTTTTTATTAGAATTACTATTCTATCATCATATACTAGCTTTTACCCGAGACTCCGTCCGCGTGAAATTTATAAATGATAATAAAGAAATGGAAAAAAAATGTAGCCTAAGTTACTCATAGATAAGTAACCTTTCTAACGGTAAAAGAATTTTTAAAATCAGCCTAGTAGTTTTTGAGCCTATTCATTACAATCAAACAAAGTTTTCCTCTTTATAATATTAGTGTAGAAGTAAAGGTTTATTTTGTTACTACAATTTTATTCATTTTTCATATTTTTCCGCCGCTCCTATTCCTGTCTTTTTTATTGTGTTTCTTAATGATTTTAGAGGTTTAATAAATGACAATCGTCTGAATTTTTATTCTCGAAGTTTCCAGTCATAGAATGTGTGTGTTAACAGACGACAGATGGCGCGCAACTGTTCTTCATATCTCACATCTAGACTATAAATGGTAACAGAAACAATGACTGAGATTGTTTGAGGGCAAGTCACTGTGCTATGGGAACAGATTATTAGGGTTGTCAATTTATTTAAAACCAAAATACAATTAAAGATTTGAATTTACTAAGATAATTTTATCTATTCACCTTTGTTAGATTAATAAACTATAATTATTTCTCAAGAATATTTGAAATGCCCTATTGCCGTTTTAAAATAAGGTCGTGATTAATTATCTTTTGACCGTAACTAATTAGATTTATCATAACAATAGGTAATAACTTTAATTTAAAACTATATTTTAACGTTATAAATATTAAATTACAAATCTTAACAACCCTTAAAGGTGTATTTTAAATTCGATTTCCTGCTTGTACATTTTGAACTTTAAAACGATAATAATTGGAGTGTAATGTTACAATTAGTCAACATGTGGGCATGTGTCGGTCCACATAAGGTCTGGTGTCAAACTTGTATGACCACAAATGTCAAGGTGGCAATTACAATCGAGAACTGAACAAGTGTTGTTGAAAGGATAACATAGTTCAGGTTGTTTGGCAAACGAGATAAATAAAAACCCTTTTGATATTCCTCATAGCTATTCTTTGCGATTTAGACAATTGCAGTTTTTTTTAATATCTATGAAAAAGTTTGCTATTAAATTTTTACAGTCAGTTTTTCACCTTTTTTTATAATATAAGGTGGCAAACGAGCAAGCGGCCACCTGAATCCGCCAAAATAGTGAAACGACCGCTGCCCATAGACATCCGCAATTGCAGATGCGTTGCCTACCCTTATCCAACAGAGGAGACGCACATGAAGAGAATATCTCCCCTTCCTATGTATCTCCTCCTCCGTCAAATCCACTTCCCCTTCCCATCCTCTCCTTATAAAAAAAGGGTGGTAAAGAGAAAGGGACTTAAATTAGGGCTCCGGCAACACACTCATCAGACGAAACACGGAATTACTACCATTTCACGCCTGTCTTCTGTGTGGTCGTGGTATTACACCGGGCGTGCCGGCCTATTCGTTCTAAGATGTTAAAGCGGGCACTACCACTGGTAGCTTTCATGAGTTTACGAGTATTTAATATTATTCTACGTATATCTTTTGGTTATCCATTCATTTTACATTAAGACTGTAATGACTAAGTAAATTGAATCATGATACTCATTAAATGTCAATAAAGCGGTATGAAAATGTCAAATTAGTAAAGTTAAATACATATGAATAACCCAACGCTTTTGCTCAGAAGCAAACATCCAAATATTATCTAACATGAATTTATTTAAAAGATCAAACTCTTTTAGATAGAATAATAACATTATTAAATTAAAACAATAAAAACACATGCATTTAATGTCCTATTGTTTTATATTTATCGAATCATTTAATAAATATATTTCTGTTCTCTGAGCAATAAGGATAATAAGAATGGAGTGGGACAAGGCTACTGACTGGTATTTACTCTGGCACCGGCGAAATGACAACTTGTCTCCGGATCTATGCAATAACGGGCGCCTACTGGCTTGTATAGTGATGTGCTATGTTTATCGATAAAAATATTTGAACGTTAAAGTTTTTTCAATTCTCCTTGTACGCGATTTTATTTTATTATGTAGTAAGATTGCTACTTAATAAGCTTTAATTTGTTTACCATATAGTAATTACTGTCAGTATTTTTTATTTAGTTGTATCTGCTTGCTTCGTATAGTAACATATTATTTGCAGGTTGTATGTTTATATGAATAAAATATTTACAATACAGAGCTTTAAAATACAAATAAAAGCAATAGTAGCTTACTTAATAATTGTTGAAATCCGGACCGGAAACAAAATATCGATATTTCCGTCCATTTCATAACATCCCTACCGGCAGTACGGACCTTGTACTTTAGGAAAGTTGTCCGGCGCAGTACGGCGAGCCACTTTATGACGACCTGTCATTTAATGAATTATGAAAGGTAAAGACTTTTGAGTCACACGTCCTCGTCCACAATATGGTAGAAAAGATCTTTTGTAGTTTTCTCTTAAAAGTCAAAGCACGCAGCATTTTGTAGTACAGCAAGGCTCATTAAACATTTGTTTGAAGTAACAGTTAGTGCTTATAGCTTCCAATTAAAGAACTAAACAGATGATGTAAGTGTGAGTTTCCACTGTCGAAACACTACGAAAACATTTGTAACTTTTTTGTCAAAGTGTCTCTGTATACCGAGTTAGTTTTCTTTTGCCACACTTTTGTTCTTTTTAGGTTTAGAATAAGTCTGATAATCGTTTGTTTGAGCACTGTAGTAATAAATGTTTCCATTCTTAATTTCTTTCAATATGCGAACTTTGGTTTTACAGCGGGAATGAACCTTCATTAAACTCTAGTAAAAGTTATCTATACATATAATAAAATCGGAGTGTCTGTTTGTAATATCAAAAGATAAAATCTAGATTTAAGAAAGATGATGTTTTTGCGTTCCTGATAACGAAACTAGCATTTTTTTGGTCTGTCTGTCTGTCTGTCTGTCTGCAAGCCGCGTTTGTTCCTGGTAATCTCCCAAACGGCTGGGTCGATTACGACCGGACTTTCACTGAAGGGTAGCTGACATAGACGGGC
>NW_013525269.1:666298-678153 GCF_000836215.1 Papilio polytes | reverse complement strand
ATATTGCTTGGACGAAGTCATGGGCACCAGCTAGTATGATTATAAATCTGTCTATCTTAAAATGTCTTAGATTACTTGGGCTAATATGACCTGGTAATTTTAGTAATATGTTGATAAAAGTGAATGTGGTTACGCATGAATTATCACGGATATATTTACATAGGACTAAAGTGTAACCTATACAAAGCGGAAACCAAGATAGCTCAAAGGTTTTATGTAGTAAAAGATAAGTGGGTCCAAGTTTCAGTAAATAGAATTACGTTTATCACTTAGATATCTATACTTCTATACTAATATTATAAAGAGGGAAGATTTGTATTTTTGTATACATTTAAATAACTCAAAAACTACTGGGCCGATTTAAAAAAATCTTCCACCGTTAGAAAGATAATTTTTCTGTGAGTAACATAGGGTGATTTCTCTCTTTTTTTAATTCCATTCGGAAGAAGTCGCGAGCAAAAGCTAGTTGAAGAATAAAGTGACATTAAATTACAGTGTAATTTAACAAAACAATACAAATTATATGGATTTTCCCAAATTAATTTTTAATAGAAATTTTCAAAGACCACAATTATCCCACAATTATTACTATGAAGAAATTTGTCTAAATATTCGTGCAACATGTATGTAATTGAAAACGAACATCCTGTAGTCCAACCGTAGTCGTGAAATACCGTGGGAATCGCAGAATTCGTGTGAGTTCACGGTAAGTTCGCAACGATACTATGTCTAGCGAGAGTGAGTTGAACACATGATCATTAGGTACAAAATAAAATAGTGCCACAGTAAAATAAAATTGGTCACTTAGGGATGTCCTAAGCGTGGATTTTATGCAAGAGATCACTGCTGGACTATCATAGTGTAAATTAACAGCTTTAATTGTTACGTTTGCCATTAAAATTCAATCCAAGTAATTTCTTGTTTATGTGATCATCATCTCTCCGCACAATATGTCCAAACAAATAGTTCGGCCGTTGGTTGATTAATTATTATTTACATACTAGCTTTTACACGCGAATTCGTCCGCGTGGAATAAAAAGAAAGTAAATAGCCTAAGTTCATTTAGACTATCCTCTACATCTATGACAAATTTCATCAAGATCCGTTCAGCAGTTTAGGCTAATTCTTAACAAACATCCATCCATCCATCGTTACTTTCACATTTATAATAAGACTAGCTGTTCCCATGCGACTTCATCTGCATAAAAATATAAAAATTTCATTTTATTTTTACATTTGTCAAATTATCAATAGCAAGTTAAAAATAACATGACAAACCTCGGCAAATTTGCTTCCTTGATGTTGGCAACAACTTATGGTCTCTTTCCCACATTAGGGTTTTTATGTAAAATATTTACCCCTAAGTTTAATGGTGTGAATATATATAGCCTAAAGCGAGACGTAAGTGTAGGGCTTTTTATTATAAAAATAATTATTCAAAAATATGCTGTAATTGCCGACATCTTAGGCAACAAAAAAGTGTGTGTTTACACTTTATTATAATAGTATAGAAGTATAGATTAGCTTATGAAGAATTAACATTTCTTTAAAATAACCTAAATGTAGAAAAAAGTGGTAAAATTCCTCGAAGTAAACTATACTGTTACATACAGCCAGACAGATCTTAGTCTTGTAACAAATTAACGCAACAGCCGCTGTAATTTCATCTCCTTTTCAACAGTTCCTTTGCTCTGGTTTCGTTGTTATGAAACATAAGACAATCCGTAATAAAATCTATGTAATCAAGCAAAACCATACTTGAAGTTGCAAACAAACTTAAGTAATTCGTCACACTTTTAAGGCTTGTGTATAAAAGCGTAAGGTCGTTCAATTATTTTGCCGCAATTTAGAATTAAATTTACATACAAATGTCATATTAAACACTAACTGTCCCCGTGCGGCTTCACCCGCATGAAATTATAAAAACTTTATTTTATTGTTTACATTTGTAAAATTATCAATTACAAATGTCAAAATGACATGACACGATGACAATCTGGCTTCCTTGATTTTGGCAGCAACTTATGGTCTCTTTCCTACATTAGGGATTTTATCCAAAATATTTACCCCTTAAGTTTAATGGCGTTAAAATATATAGCCTAAAGCGTGACGCAAGTGTAGAGCTTTTTATTAAAAAAAATATATATTCAAAAATATGTTATAATTGCTGACATCTTAGGCAACAAAGAAGTGTGTGTTTACGCTTTATTATATTAGTATAGATTAAACTGTTCCATTAAAATTTAATTGCTATCTTTTTATTTATAATTAGTGTACTTTACATAAAAGGAAATAAACTTGATTAAGGAGTGAAATATAGTATGTGCAACGAAGGTCATTGCGTAGTTTATTTTTGCTTTTTTATTGATATACGGCCTCGTAGTCTAAGAGCCAATGTTTAATTTGATTTCCAATTGAGATTATCGAGCGTGTAACATTAGTACTTAGGTGTTGGCCTCAAACATATTCGCTTCACATTGTTTTAAGAACGCGCAGAACATTCACTTATTTATCTATGTTACTGTAAATGATATCCTAAGGGCCACCCTATTCGCTTAATTCATAACTCACTTTATCAGCTTTTTAATTGTTTTGTTCTATTTTTGACAATTTTAATTTTATTAACAAGCAAAAACTATGAAAGAATAAATATAACGCAAAACCTTTTATCGTACACTAGTTGTGGCTTGCGACTTCGTCCACGTGAAATTTAAAAATGTTAGTCCCTGATAACGTAGCTTATTAATGGTGAAAGAATTTTTGAAATCGGCCCAGTAGTTTTTGAGTTATTTCAATACAAACAAAAATCTTAAAAATACAAATCTTTCCTCTTTATAATATTAGCGTTAGTATAGGTTTTATTTAGACGAATAAAATTTTACAAACATTATAAGCAAGATCTTTGAGTATAGCGTTCCTATAGTCGAAGATCTACGCACCAACGTCCTTTGTGGATGTAATTTTCGTCGCAATTTACCCGCGATCGCAACAAGATAATCATGTTTTGATGAGCTCCATCGCGGGTTGGGTCATATGATGACACTACGAGTACTTTACTGCAACACTATGTAAATACAAACCTCTATGAAGCTTTAAATACGAAATTTCTAAATGACATACTCATTAGGATAAGATATCAAAGTTCTCAATAAAGCGTTTTGAGTTGTAAACCTCTTTGAGTTTCTTTGATTTTTATCTATTTATTTATTACTAGCTGTTGCTCGGGATTTCGTCCCAGTAAAAAAAACAACTCAGTCGTAATGTAGCTTTATAATGTTGACGGAATTTTTAAAATCAGCTCAGCAGTTTTTGAGTTATTTCAATACATACAAAAAACATGTCTCCTCTTTTTAATATTAGAATTGACTAGCTGTCGCTAATGACTCCATTCACGCGGAAATATAATAAAGTAGCCTATGTGTTCTTCCAAACTATGTTCTACATCATTACCGAATTTCATTGAGATCCGTTGAGCCAACAAAAACAAACATCCAGCCATCTAAACTTTCGCATTTATAACATAAGTAAAATGATTTTTTTTAAGTTTACTAGGAGTACGTTGATTATAGACTAAACAATTAGATGATTGTGAAGCCGAGACTATTTTCACAGAGCTTCCAGTTCCCAACAATCAGCGGCGTCGATTATATCGCATCGAATCTTAAATTTCGACATTGACAGAGATAACCTTTGCTATGCCAGATAAATAACGCACGAGGGTCTAGTCGGCGGGGCCATTGGGTTGGGCAATAGTGGTCAAATCAACTATTTGTATGTTACTGTTTAAAAACATATTTCCTGGATGTTAGAGTCAATGTTTATTACTTTTACTGGTGTCAGAGTTATGGTCACTAAGGACTTACACAGAATAGCAGTAATAGGCAATTTAGTAGCTTAAAACATATTGTTATGAAAAATAATTATAACTATGGAAAGCCAGGAAAAAGTTTAAAAAAAAATAACGACAAAAACAATTTCAACTGTTTATATGGTAGTGTAGTTAGTATGTAGTTACAAGGTATTTTTAAAGTTCCAAACAGAATAAGTATTTTAGATGCAATCATTGTGTAGCGAAATCTCCACAATTACAGGCATGGAGGCGTATTATATGGTCATGTAAAAATCCGATAAACAAAGACGTTGTCGTACTGAAAAAATATGGTTGCATAGATTTAATCTGTATGTATGTACATTCGTAATATTTTGATCAGATTTTGATAGCTCTATATGTAAAAGCTTATGAAATTACTCTTTGTTCTGATGTAACGTTTTAACCGATTTTGTAGAATTTAAAATAGGTTCTGAAGGTATATCATGAATATAGACATAACAGTTGCGAAAACGTTTTCGTAGCGTTATCGACAAAATTTGTATGAGAATTATATGCCAACAAATTCCTATAAATTTTGTCAATGCTCACGAATATTCGTGATAAACCCTCAGCTTCAGAATGAGATTTACAATTAAATCGATAGATGGCAATGTTTATAAAATACAGCATCTGTTATACCTTCTGTATTCGTTAGTGGTTTTATCAAAAGTTATTCGAAGAATTTATATTTCTCTAACACAAAACACTCGACCGTTATTTCCTAGATTGAACAATTTACGAGTAGCAATGTGGTACGCGGTCTGTAATTTATTTTATTAATATCTTTGCCTAGCGGCCACTTTATTGTGATAATTTTGCGCGTAAACTTCAAACAACTGCGTAGTACACAATTCCCAATAGGTAATGAAATTAACCAGGTGGTACTTTATAATAACTATTATAAGTTTAAGGGCCTATTCCACCACTGGCTGAGGCTCAGATAGCTTAAATATGACGTCACTGTCAGATAAGGGAACAAATTCAGATATTTCCATCAAATATTTTACACGTCGGATTGTTATCAGACAATTTACAATTTGGCGGGATAGGTCCTAAATATTTATACATAATCACCACATTTTGTTAAATCATTGAAATTAAATTATTATTATTATGCTACGTAAATCAGTTAAGTGGAATTTACAATGTTTATACAGTAAGCGAAATAATTAAAAAACCTCAGGCATTCGATTAGATATGTCATAGAGATAAAAACAAAAACGAATTTAACTTCTTCCTCACAGTAATTTCATAATCACGCAGCAAGCAAACTGTACATACAAAGTACAGGATGACTGAATTTACGTTATTGGAAAATGAACCAAATCGTCATCACATAAAGTTGCTTTCTCGGTAGCAAGTTTGAGATGGTTTATCACTGCAGAGTTACGTCAAATGTTGCAACGAATGCGTGCAAGCATATGAATTCCTTCAAAGATCTACCGGCATTAGCGACAATCAAATTTAAAACAAACTAGAATAAATCGTAGGCAATGTTTTTTCACGTATAGACAATACTGTAACATCCGGGTTCAATTAGTTAGTTAACAGACCAATGTCAAGCTTTAGTTTTTTTACATATTTAACATTTCTAATAGAGATTTTGTAAGAAAGAAACAAATTTAGTTGACAAAATGTACTGAAGTTTTAGAAAAACTGAAATTTATTAAATACGTGAATAGAAAGAGTTATTCAATTAAAATATGTAACTAACATAATTTTACAATTAATTAAACGCGCCTAAAAACATTTCCATACATCGATAATATTAAACAATAAGATAACGAAATATACTTCAAATAAATTATTACGAAACTATAACAAATCACCCGTCGCTTGTCTCCTTTCACATCGAATTAACAATAATCATACGCGCACTTTTTATATAAAGCTAAGTACAGTCAGCTACATACATCTGTAAGCATTTACAGTTTCAAAAATATACATGCACATATCCATCCGTATACGACCACGAATAAATATTTCTGACCATCACATGGATATCTATTTTTGAATCCGAATGCTTTCACAAGTTCTTCAAATCATACTAATATGCGAAAGTTTTGATGGATGGATGTTTGTTTAGAGTTTGTAGCCTAAACTGCTGAATGGATTTCGATGAAATTGGGTATACATGTAGATGATGAAAGAATATATAGGCTAATCATTCTTATTTTTTCTTAATTCCACGCAGACGGAGTCGCGGCCGAAAGGGTGTAGTGATACACTAGATACATATTTACGCAGCTGAGTGTACAGAGCTTAACGTCACGTCATTACATTCGAAATTAAAACAAAAGCAATACATAATGTATACTTTGTTACTATAAGAATAAAGTTACTATTGTCTAGTTATTTGATTGGTAATTATATTTAAGTGTGTGTCCCCACCGAGGTCATACTTATACCAAGTCCGGCGGCCGTGGTCAGGAATGCAGGGTGAAAGGTAAGGGCTTTGTTACAAGCGGAAGCGATATAATGTGTCATTTCCTTATGGTTATTGCGATTTATTACACGGATTTCCCGTTGAAATAATATCATTTTTCTTCTATAATTCCTAACTCTGAAATAAACATTTACATCTCACTGGAATATTATAAGTACTAATCTATACTATTATAATAAAGCGAAAACACACACTTTGTTGCCTAATGTCAGCAATTACAGCACATTTTTGAATAATTATTTCTTTAATAAAAAGCCCTACACTTGCGTCACGCTTTAGGCTATATATTTTAACGCCATTAAACCTAGGGGGTAAATATTTTGGATAAAAACCTTAATGTGAGAAAGAGACCATAAGTTGCTACCAACATCAAGGAAGCAATGTCATCATGTCATGTCATTTTGACATTTGTAATTGATAATTTAACAAATGTAAACAATGAAATAAAATTTTCATAAGTCCATGCGGATGAAGTCGCACGGGAACAGCTAGTATTATATGGTTACATACGAAAATAACACTTAATATCTACTCGTATATAAATCATAAATAGAACTTAACAAGATATTTAATTCTAGTTATTTTCTATGCATTTTCTTAATACATAATACAATTTATTCGTAGATCCAAACTGGTTTGCTAAGAGATTAATTATGTAACCATTAAATAATTCTGAGTACGATAGTAAGGCACAACCGCTATAGCTTATACATCTATTAGACTGGACAAGCGAGTGAATGGCAGGGCGTGACGCGGCCGCCTCTAATCTGCTCTATATCTACATACCTCTGCAAACAATGGTCAAGTGATCTTTCTACACACGTAATGCGATACCTATTACTCGTAATGCCGCCAATTGATGAATCTAATAACTGTATAAAAGGCATTGTTTGTATGTTTGTAATATGCTGAAACATATCTGGTGGTTTATGTTATAAAAACGGTGAACAAAATTATACTGTACTAGGTTTCGCCCGCGAATCCGTCCGCGTGGTATTAAAGAAAACAAAATGTATTCTTCCAGACTATCCTTTGCATCTTTACCAAATTTCATCGAAATCCTTTCAGACGTTTAGGCTACAAACTCTATTAAACAGCCGTTTAAACTATCGCATTTATAATATTACTATGAAGTATGATTCAACACAATGATATCCCTCTATCGAAGCACTTAGATTCATATCGTCTTACTTTTTACAAATACCTGATATAATACGTTTTTGTTCATAATTTCGGTAGTGTTAAACCACGCTTACAAAGGCGTAGCCAGTATAGGTGATTAACCTTTGAAATAGAGTAAAACCGAAGTCTTCAGAGCGTGACGTTCATAAATAGATCAGTAAGGCCTTTGCACTAAGATGGAACAATAAAAAAATACAGAGTTTACCGAATTTACGAGCCTAAAATTAAGAAACATCTCGTTATCCCACTCATTCTCTTTAAAAAAAGGGATATAGCACCATGTTTTAAATAGTTGTTTCTGCGAAAACCCACGGTTATTAACACCTTTTATACTTATCACGAATCCCCATAAAACTAAGTAAAGCTTGCTTCTTTATAGAATTGAAACACCTGTGACATTATTTTTTTAATTTTGTAAAGCTGTAAGGTTAGATTAGTCACTGTTTGGTTGTCGCCCCGTGTTGTGCCAGCGTGGTTGACTAAGGCCTAGTCACTACTAGGTAGGCTCCGAGCCCCTCAGTAGGGACCTATAGAGAGCTGGTTAATGAAGGGTAGCTTGGTTATTATAAGCTACGTGTATCGCAAACTGGGCCACAATCAATGCGTACATTAAAATTCACCGTGACACCTTCAACTGACCTAAATGACCATACACGGCTACACTGTGAGAATATAATCAGTCATATTAAATTAAAAAAATTGCCTCATAGGCTAACTTGCTATTGTATAGTGGAATTCAAACTTTATGGCAGCTTGCAATGTCGCTGACATAACTGCCATAACTTTTTTGGTAGCAGGATGTAGGACATTCGCTTACAGTTAACAACAAGCTTACATAAAGTTTGAATTGTATAATATCTAAGTAACAATATGATTTCGTAATAAAACCAATCATACTAATCATACTTCTTATATTATAAAAACGAAAGTTTAGATGGATGGATGGATGTTTGTTAGAGTTTGTAGCCCAAACGTCTGAACGGAATTCGATGAAATTTGGTATAGATGTAGATGATAGTCTGGAAGAATACATAGGCTACTTACTATTGTTTTTTTTTAAATTCCACGCGGACGGAGTTGTAGGCGAAAGCAGATAGTTTACATAAATGAGCTGTATTCCGTGTTATTTGACACTTCCTCTTTGACAAGATTAAAGCAAATGTTGTCCTCGCGCTTATTGAGAAAGGTTTCAGTTGACCCTAGATTGTGCAAAAACTATTTTAATAAAATTTAACAAGTTAAACAAACAATGAAATACATTACTTTTCATCGTTATATTAAAACAAACAAAATGCAAAGGGTCATATAGAAAAAATACCTAGATACTAAACTACTCAAAATTTTTTAATTTCCGTAAAACAAACAGACCAACAAATTATGAAGTAATATTAACAGACGACTGTTTTTTTTCTTTCAGCTAACTTAAAAAAAAATTAAACATATAACAAAGTATTCGTCCGCGTTTGCGCAAAACTGCTCCAGTTAGCCACTTGCGTAATAAATCCTTCCCCACTCATGACCAATACCATTGTAACCTCGCGGTACAAAACGACCAGTACAACAATCCTATAATTGCGTTTTAGCATTTTAGTTCTATTACGTTATGTAGCTAATAAGTGGCTAAGTATAGCCGGACGATAAAGGTCGGTTACCACGACCGCCTTTAATCTATATAACCATTTAATGTTGACCTATTAGATTTATTGGACACAGTATCTAGTACAGTTTGATCATTATAGAGCATAGCAAACTTGTCGTATTTAATATTAGAAAAAAACCCTAAAGAAAAATAAAAACTTATTTTTTAGAATTTGCATGAATTCTGTTCATTACTATAGCAACATAGATTGATAGATTCAATAAACATCTATGAATATTATAAAATTGGAGTGTCTGTTTGTAACATCAACAGAAAACCACCAGATTTCGGGAAAATGATGTATTTGCGTTGCTAATAACGAAAATAGCAAGTAAAAAATTTTTGTCTGTCTGTTTGTCCGCAAGCCGCCTTTGTTCCGGGTAATCTCCGAAACGGCTGGGCCGATCTTGACGGGACTTTCACTGAAGGGTTGCTGACACAAAAGGCATATCATGGGCTATTTTTTTTTTAAATTCCGCGCTGTCAAAATGGCGTACCAGGTGGTCGATATTTGCGCTAACCACGACTTACCCTAAAAACGTCAACGCAATATCTAAACAATGCAAAAACTCGAATAATTAAAAGCGCAAAAAACACCGCATTCTTCCAACAACCTTGTATGCAACAAAGCGCTTTTACACGCATAGTTATAGTACATTGTTCTATCCAGTAATTGACAATAACTGTTTCCAAATTACGTGCGAAAATACACGTATTAACACTTCGGAGATGTTTCGCGAGGTGGTGAAACCCGGGTTTAATGATATATTGCGATAGGCTAATACTGGCTAATGACCTATGACGTCACATTGCAAATGTTTTGAGATCAAGGGATACTTAAGCTAAACTTTATTTACTTTGCACTTCTAGTAATAACCCGCCGACTAAATGATCAATTTTTTGTCAAATTGATCAAGAATCATCATTTAAATATGAACAGCGTCAAAAAAGGCGTATGTTTTTAAATAATTTGACAAAAAATACTCAAGAGTTTTATTACTACTTAAAAATAACTAGACACAAACTTTAACTAGATTTGTTTAAATGAGTGGAAAATCGTTAATTATCGTAATAGCCAACTATACTCTTTTTTATTAGATTTGCAAGATATCTATAAAAAATCATCGTTTATCAAATTGTGTTAACTATATTTGACCTACATAGAGTATTAGACCCGATCACAAGTTCGCAAACGCATTGCAATGCACTAAAATCGCCAACAACGGTAGGGTGTGGCGGTGAAAGTTGCATAGGCAAGGTTTAAGTTAAACCACTAAATTAAAACTTGTATATGGAACAAGCGACTAAAATAATTAAGTAATATAGAGTAAAGTTGATAACTTCCCTACAAGTAATAATTTTGTTGATTACTTAAGTCTAAATCTACCCTAAAAGGCTCCCTTAGTGACCATTATACCCTAAGATGTCAATTAGATTTGATATGCATTTTTTTTTAAACTCTCCACAAAACATTATGAAATACATATTTTTGAAATAAATATATTATTATGTATAACAAACCATTTAATGTATACGAATGATAGACAAATAAACAATGGCCAGCAATGTGTCAAGTTATATTGGTCAAGCCGAAGCTGCAATGTAAATAGTTATTGCTGACCTAATGTTAGTTACAATCATACACTTCTATTCTATTTACATTCCTATTTCTATTAACATAGAGTTTAAGGTTGCTTAGTTACCGTAGTTTGTGATAGAATACATTGCAACATTATTCTATACATTATGGCAATTTAATGTCACATCTCAATGTTGATGTTTCCACGTAAACGATGTCAGAATTTGTACAACAAATCAGTTGAAATAGTGTACGTTGTCAAAACACATATAAAAAGCACATAGTTTTCGGCGGTAAACAAGCAAACAACAGCTGCCCATACATA
The DNA here is from genome assembly GCF_000836215.1 of Papilio polytes. Classification (NCBI taxonomy): domain Eukaryota; kingdom Metazoa; phylum Arthropoda; class Insecta; order Lepidoptera; family Papilionidae; genus Papilio; species Papilio polytes. Next base: position 667,111 of record NW_013525269.1, on the reverse strand, counting down.
TGACAAAAGTAGATACGTTGACTATCTTTAATTGAAAGAGGAGACGTACAGAAAAAGGATATTTCTCCTCCTATGAGTACACGTCTACGTCAAATCTACTTTCCCGTATTAAAGTTTTTCTTTTGTAATTCACGTATTAATATAACGTTCATGGTCCCCCCCAGGGCGCATTTAAGTTAGATAAAATAATGGGAACTGTTTCCCATCGTTAAGTTTTATTTTCCCCGCTCGTCGACTAATGACAGAAATGTGATTATAATGTTGAAGCAGTGCTTATGCAATCAAATAAACCTCGTTACCCACATAAGTATTATTTTAATTGAGTATTACATTATCTTCAGATGTAGGTGATGCATTTAATTAAATGTAAATATATTCTTTAGAGAGGAAAATTATACGATGCAGCATTATTCCATAAAAAACTACACGTTTTTCCCACGCGTCACAACCTACCACAATAATATAGGTCGAGTGTTAGTTATATCATATTTTCAAAAAACGAAGTAAACTGACAAAAATGCATGATTAATTTTGATCAATACTTTATTGACACTGACCATAATTACAAAGGCCGAGGCTACATAAAAATTCGACCACGTATCTATTAGACAAAATAACCAAGCTTCCTGCACCCTTCCCGCCCTTGAGAGCGACCACTTACTTTTTTCGCGCGCGTTCCGTTTCACACCACGCGCGGTACGACTATAAAAACCGACGGCAACGAAATGAGAGCAATCAGTAGCCTTCGAGCAGTCTACCACAGAAGTGCACGATGAGAGTTCTGGTTAGTTGAACCGCCTCTAAAATTGTGTT
>NW_013525269.1:648498-665593 GCF_000836215.1 Papilio polytes | reverse complement strand
GCACGCGCCCGTCGCCTACGCCGCTGCCGCGCACGGCGCTTACGGACACGGACTCGCGCACGGATGGTAAACTGTGATAGCTTTTAGTTACCAAATCTAATACTCATGATGTTTGGAATGTTATTTAAATGTAAAAAATATGTACAGGCAAAATAGGCGAGGATGAGTGAATAAATGAAATAGTAAATTAATATGTCTTTTATTTTCATTCAATTCGCACTATACTCAATGAAGTCATTAAATTTTATTAACAGCATAATGCAGCGCTATTTGCATACGTATAATTACGAGCTCATTCGACTTGCATATAAATACGATAAGATCAATACCGACCATAGACTTTAACTGCTTTTATAAAAAATATTAAAAACGAGGTACATTTCAGACATATTAAATAAAAAAGCTCAAATTAAACGACCAAGTGTCCGCCTTTAAATGTAATTAAGAAATTCCGCGACACAAGCGGAACTACATTATCAACATAACCTTGAACAAGTACATTTGTTATACAAAAAATGAGTTCAAGGAATTAGAGCGACTGTAATAGAGCCTTCGAGTTTTAATAATAATTATATATCTCATATAGATAGTAAGGAAAATGACCACATAAATATATGTCGTTTATAAATATGACAAAGAAGTAGGTAACTTGCGTGGGATAATAAAACATTGAACCGATATATCGAGTTGAATCAGAGCGAAAGGGAATTACCATTCTTTGAAACAAAGGAACACAGTTAAATGTCAAAAGTCAAATGTCAAACCAATAAAGGTACTAATCATAAATTAACACCGTGTTAAGTTGGCTGAGTAAATACATCTAAATTAATTGAATTAACTTAATTATTATAATTAAAACTTAAGTCATAAAGAAAACTCAATGTTATAAACAAAAATCTAGTAAAAATTGATACAGTTTAGAAATTGAGAAGCATAAGGTTAGCTTGGTATGGACATGTTATGCGACGTGACGATGCGAGATGATGATGCCTGAAAGTGTTAAGAATGAATGTGGAGGCTACAAAGGAAGAGGAAGACCGAAGAATGTATGGATGGATTGTGTGAACGAGGATATGCTTAAGAAAGGAGAGGATTCATAGGACGGCTGATAGAGATGTATATGATGTATGATGTATGATCATATGACGGCTGATAGAGGTGATGTAAGGGATAAGGGCAAGTTGATGATGATAAATTGATACAGTTAAATTGATATGTTTGTTTTTATTATAATAGATTTTAAATTACCAAAGCCTATGGTAGGTTTGGTTTTAATATCTTAAAACAATAATTTATCAAACACCACAATAAAAGATTCATTGAATTTTTGCAGGAGTATCAATAAAATAAAAAATAGGTTGTCAATAATACGGAAATTAAATAAAGGTCAGGTGCTAAATTGTTTAAACTATAACTTTAATTTTCGCTTAAGGTTAGGTATGGTGAAATTCAGCAAAAAAGTCCAATTCCGTATAAAAATACCTTAAAGAACAAGTGTTTTTACCTAATTAAATTCTATGTAATTTTGGATAAGTATTCGTGTATCATATGTTCGCTCTGTACCTCCTGTACTAAAATTAAAACTAAGCTAGATAAAGCGAGAGACGCCTACGAAATAATAACTGCAAAAGCTCTGCAAATTTATTTCGAACTAGCTTTTGCCCGCGACTCCATCAGAGCGAAATTTATTAATAATAATAAAGAAACGAATTAATATTGCTTAAGTTATTCACAGATAAATAACCTTTTAACGGTGAAAGAATTTTTAAAATCGGCTAAGTAGTTTGTGGGCCTATTCATTACAACCAAACGAACAAAGTTTTCGTCTTTATAACATTAGGATAGATTTATAAATCTAAACACAATATGTTTTTTCAATAACAGCTTGTACTAAGCCATCTGTCGCCGTATGTATAGAAAATAAAAAAACAAACAATAGAATCACATTATTCCGAAACTGGCCAAATAATCATATTGTATTTGATTTAAACATAACAAATATACATTTAAAGACACAATACTTATAACATTTGCTATTTCATACATTCTAGAACTAATTTCTGTCAATAAACTGAAAGAGTCGTGAGACATCTCTTTGTACGACACTATAATAATGAAACGCCTGAGAGAATTGCAATTGCAAAATGTGCTGTTGCGAAATTGCTACACACGAGTGAATCGTTCTGAGTGGAGCTCATTATATTGTTATATGACTATGTAGACAATAAAATAAGTCAGAAATTATATGGAAATCAACTTTAAACAGATAAAACACAAATGTTTTCCACCAAAAAAAGGCAATTTGTATGATTATTAATACAATTTATACTACACGAGCTGTTGCCCGCGACTTCGTCCGTGTGGTATTAGAAAACATACAAACTATATAAATTACAAAAAGTTACGTATCCTTCGGGAACCGGACATTTCTCGGGGATGAAGCTTATCCCAAGAATGATCGAGTAAACATTAAAAAACTAAATTAATGAATCCTACGGGAACCGTAACTATTCCCGGGATAAAAAGTAGCCTATGTGTTCTTTCAGACTATGCTCTAAACCTGTGCCAAATTTGATAGAGATCCGTTCAGCCGTTTAGGCTACAACCGCTAACAAACATCCATACATCCATCCATCCATCCATCTAAACTTTCGCATTTATAATATTAGTAAGATTCATATTTGCTAACTAACTCTAACAAAAGACTTCAACGCGTATAATTTACAAAGCTTAATTCACTGATTACGTTAATCATTTTTTAAAATGATGTGCTTAATAGAGATATAATATGCATCATAAAGTTTGATAATCTTAAACAATTAAGAGTAGGCAATCAAGACAGTAAGAAATTAAGTCATTTAATAATTTGATACATATACGAAAGAAATAACTTTTCAATCGTGTCCAAAAATGGTTAACATACATCTAACTTTCATCACCGATAATTTCACAAACATGTCAATTTTACTATCTTCATTGTAGGAAAATGTATTATTTGCATTCTAAGATAATATCAGAGATTAGGGTTTTACATAGTTTTTTATAAAAGAAGTTGACTACCGAACGGTGTGAACAGCGTCGTCATAGACTGATTCCAGCCTTTATACAGATAGATTGATTCCAGCCTTTGACAGTATTTCGATATAGAAAACTAACAAAGCAGCACGATTGTATCGGGGTGCGTGCGCGTGCGTCGGCCGGTCGTTGCCCGCGCGTCACGGTTCAAGAGCGGCGGAAAATGATCACGGGTAATCGCCCTTGCATAGCGATCTCATACCGTGATTAAAACGTCTTTGTTTCCCAGCTGATCCCAATCAACAAATAAATGAATTTCAGATAAATGGATGACGTAGGCCTTGTTTTTTTTTTCAAGTAGGGGACATACAAGATGGTCAGTTGGCTTTATGTGACTGCTTTTCAGATATCTGCAAGATAATTTGTAACAGATGCATTGCCTCTACCCCGTCGTGTCTATCTTTCTTTCCGTGTTAAGACGTAAGACTCTATTTGGTTCAATTAATAAAAACATTTAAGACTTGTCCTCAATTTATTATGATCTAGCTGTTCCCGTATGGCTTCGTCCGCATGAAATTATGAAAATTTTATCTTATTGCTTGCATTTGTCAAATTATCAATTGCAAATGTCAAAATGACATGACGATGACAAACCATGGCAACGTTGCTTCCTGGATGTTGGCAGCAACTCAATCTTTCCCACAATAGGGTTTTTATCCAAAATATTTACGCCCTAAGTTAAATGGCGTGAAAATATAGTCTAAAGCGTGACGTAAGTGTAGGGCGTTTTATTAAAAAAAGGATTATTCAAAAATATGCTGTAATTGCTGACATATTAGGAAACAAAGAAGTGTGTGTTTACGCTTTATTATAATAGTATAGAAGTATAGATGACAGGGGTATGTGGCAGGCCAGAAAGCAGGAAGGGTTTTTAGTTTAAAAACTTGAATTTGCATTAGTCTAATATGTATAGCATTGACATTTAGCATTTTTACATTGAATTAATATCTGGAATTAATCCTAGCAAAATCTTTCTAACTAATTTAACATTGAGTTATTAAGTTATTAGCATATGTCACGATATAAACAACTTAACACACTTAGTGTTATGCTCTAGCAAAAGCATAATCTTTCTAAATTAATTTTAATCTTACCAATATTATAAATGTGAAAGATAAGATTGATGGATGTTAGAATTTGTAACCTAAACAGCTTAACGGATATCGACGAAAATGGCATAGACATAGAGTCTGGAACAACATGTAGGCTACTCACTTTTGTTTTTTTAATTCCACGCGGAATGAGTCGCGGGCGTAAGCTATTTAAAAATATTTATATTAACAATTTTTTGTTATTATTTGTAACACAAATAAAATAAAAACCTTAAACGCGTGTGAATCCTACATGAGTCGACACTGAACTAAGAAACCCTACGCGGATGTTTCTCATGAAATGACCGGGAACATCAATTTTCCTGTCGGCCTGGGTACTGACATTTTCATAACTATAACGATTTATAAAAAACTAGACGTTGACATTTACCGATTAATTCCAATAAAATGACTCGTAAGTACCCAAGTACTCAGACATACCAATTTACATTTTATCATTAACAAGATATATGCACAAAGATAAAACGGACGTCTGTCTGTATTTAACAACACAAATATTCATATCATTGTCTTTAAAAAGCAATCTGAAACAATTTATGGGGAAGTAAACAATTCATTTAAGAAGTTTCAAGTTCAAACATTTACATTCAATTTTTACTAAATTATCGCCTTTCAAGTTATTATGATTTGATTTGAGATTTCCGTAGTTTTTATTGCTATAGTCAGACAATCTAACTATACCCACGAATCGTTTAAAATAACTTTGTTTAGTATCAAATCAATAACTTTGAATTATTTGAATACTTCAAACAGAAACTTTTACATAAATTTTTCCGTTTATTCTTTCAGCTTGTTAAGGTTTGAATTTTTATATCTTATAGTTGCATAATTAAAATGTCGCATTAATAATCAGTTTAAAAGTTACTGGTAACACAATAAAATACAGCCTAATAATCTTCATTACAATCACAAGAAAAATATTAGAACGCAGCCGGGTGCTAAACTAATGCATCTTAGGAGCCGCCCAAATAATGACGTAACATCGATTCATGCGTCGAAAATGTACCATGGCAATCAAACCGGCGCCCATCGACTGTCAAAAAGCGCGCGCTTCCTGCATTCTTTCCGCCCTTGTCGGGCAACTTTTTTTAATTTATTTTTTTCAAGAATCTTAGCATACAGAATCCAGTCCTCTTGTTCTATATAGAGGTTGTTGATGACGCGGTATTATAAAAACGGATTGAGACGAGATGAGGGCAATCAGTAGCTTTCGAGACATCTCGCACGATGAGAGTTCTGGTCAGTCTTGTGTTCCTTTGTTTGAGTGAATTTATTGTGATATGTGACTAAGTGAATAATAAATTTTAACAATGTAGCGAATTGAATTTCAAATTTTTAAATTTATTTTAATTTGGGATATTGCTAATATGAACTCTGATTTAGTATAGCTTTAAATTACATTAATATTTGATAAACAATAATATTGAAATATTTGTAAATTAATCAATTTTTGGTATAGACATACTAGTAAAGCTTTATATATGAAAAAAAAATCAATTAAAATATAATATTTTAAAGTATGATAAATCTATAAATGATAGAATAATACTGGCAACAGTCAATTTTGAAAAGTATTATTAATGCTTTGCAATAAAGAAAGAATATATTTAGGTTAAAATGTTTAAATTTAGTACTTAACTTAGTTTATGATATCTATAATCTACAGGATAGTGGTACAATTTTGCCACATAATTACAGAATTACGACTCTAAAATTAGCAAATCATTCTTCAACCAGAATTACTTCACAGTTCGAAGTCAAGTTTCAAGTGATTTTTAATTGCATACATTAATTCTAATACAAAATCTAACTTGCAGTTAACCTTCGAGCAGTTATCGCATTCTATAAATTACAATTGTAAATTCCTTATTGAAAAACGTTTGTCGCACTACTTTTTTAACAAAACACTTGATTATTGGAAGTATTCACGTCATTTTTTTCTTTCAGATATTGTCTGCCGCCGTCCTGGCTTGCGCGACTGGCGCGCCTTCTGGTGCCTTTTTCGCTCCAATCGTACCTTATTCATTAGCTTATTCTGCCGTAGCTATCCCAGCTGCAGTGCCCACTATCCCAGCAGGTGACCTGCAAGCTGCCGCTATAAACGCACAGGTGCAGGTACAGGATCTCACTAGAGCCGCAGCCGACCAAGCGAGAGAATTAGCTGAACAAGCAGTCGAGAAACAAGATGAAGGTGTCATTGAAGCCAACGATTTAGCCAAAGAGAGGGCCGAGGAAAGTTTCTGGGCTGCTGAAGAAAAGAAATGGCAAGCTTTAGATGCTCTAAAAACCGCTGAAGCCCAAGTCGAGGGATCTATGGCGAGCGCAGATGGTGCTATTGCTGCTGCGTACACAGTGCCCGCAGCTGTTGCCCAACCAGCAGTAGAAAGCGCCGCTGTGGTAGCAGAGGCGAAGAGCGCAGCCCCTGAACCGGCTAAGGCAGAAGAAAAAAAAGAAAATGTTGAAAGCGAAGCTTCTGCTGCGGTCAAATCTGCTGAAACCGAAAGCAAACCCGTTGAAAATGTAGAGAAATCTGAAGACTCTGTGCAAGTTGAAGCAGCCAAAGTTGAATCTGCGGCAGTAAAAGCTTCTGAAGCGATCAAAGACGTTAACACAGGTTTTGCAACTTTGACTCAAACACACCCATCACCCGTCATTTCTGCTGCCTTTGTGGCCCAACCTTGGTTGAACCCCGGCATTGCTCCAATCTCTTACGTTCCTGGTTTGAAATCCTATGTGCCATCCGTCATCCCTAACTACAATGCCCAGCTCTTGAACCCTGGCTATTATAGGGCCGTATGGTAAACAATAATTCACTTTTAATTCAGCATAAAATCTACGCTAAAGAAATAAATCGTAATTTCAAGAGCCTAAATTTGCTGATCATAAAACTATACTGTCTTCATTTACGGGCATTTGCTTCTCGGCCACCTTTTACGAAAAATGTCCTATTTTCGTCCTAACTAGTCACGTACTAAATCTTGTGTTTGATGTTATCTTGTTCCTGACAAATTTGATATCACAAATAAAACTTCGTAAAAACGAACTGCAGTTTTATTTCACCTCAATAAAGAATACGGAAGACAATATGTATAATATTTAGAATTATTCATACAATATACCTGTCGCATTTGAACTGGTTAGTTGTTAACACGGTATGTAATTACAAATTATAATATTGATCCTTTACAAATAAACCTTTGTAAGGAAAATTCTAACCATGCAAGGAACAGAATAATGAGGTAATGAAGCATATTATTACTTTTCACAAATCATAATACTTTACATTTTGCGCGTTAAATGTTATTTCTTTGCAAAAATACAAATAATTGTCCACATATTACCGGTTTTTTTTTGTAAAATTATCCTCCACGGAGTCACCGCGATTTACACCTAGTTGGTTACAAATGTTTCCTATCATAATATATCTTTACATTTCTCTTTGTTTGGGTTCATTTGCATTCGCCTTTTTATTTAAAAAGGAGTATCCAATAAGTAGAAAACAAGTATGTTAATCAGATGGTTAGAATTCTTTTATAACACAAAGCATAAAGTCTACGGCATTTAAAAAACGTATGCATGCAAATTACATCTGCCCATATACCCCTTAAATTGTTGTTATTTACTAGCAAAAAAAAAAGTGGTCTACAATGATTTTTTTTATATTAAAGCAAAATTGTTAAACTTTGACTAAATACACAAACGAAATTTTTCAACACATATACCTTCGTGTTTCTCTTTAATCAATTTTCAAAACCATAAATTACAAAAACATCTATATTGCTAACAAATATTATGCTGTATATCCTTTAATACAATACGACGCAATAAAAGCGAATTTAACTTTCCATTTGGTAGAGCATATTTTGTATATTCTCCTCACGACTGTCGCGAAACGGGGTGACCAGGACATGCGCGTGAGGCAAGCACACATGATAGGAATGGACTATCTTACCACTGTCCGGTATTAAGTTTGTTAACCTTTAGTTGGGGAATTCGTAACGAATTTGATCAGTGATACATTCTCTCTATAGCATTTGAGCAAATAAAAAATATAAATTGAAATAAAACTTTTTAAACCATTGTTGCTATGAAGTGCATGCTTAGATGTAGGAAAGTGCGTGCGAGAGAGGTTTGCTAAACCACGCACATTGTAAATTCTTAATCTCTGCCTTCCTGTAGAATACGAAGGCGAGTTTTTAATTGTTAATATCGTTACTACGTACATATTTTTAATTTTACGTCGATTAGTATGGACATGCGTTATTTATTTCATTTTCAAATCCATCCTGCAATTGTTTACATCAAGTAGGATTGGCGACAGGCGGCCGGCCGTAAACATTAAACCAAAACATTAAGAGCGGGCGCACATCTTTGAGTAAACTATCGCACAACTCAACAGTTATGCGATTATCGATTATTTCGCAGCCAATTCAACTGTTCAGTTACCTCCATATTAGCTCATAAGAATGCGAGACTTAATAGTTGTGCGATAGTTTAATTTCAATTATATCATCTATAAAATTGTGCGCAAACCACACATAATCGAAATAAGAGTTGATGACTGATTTATTCATCTAAAATACTCGCAGCACTGCAATTGTATTAATCTTAAAAGCCGTAATTTGTTAGCAAGATTCCAGTACGATATCGCTACAAAAAGCAGTGCGGCACGTGGGACGAACAACGTTTGCAATGCGGTCTGTCCGCATTCACGCCCTCTAGCGGCTGATAACTATTACACTATGCAGTTAATGCAATGATCTTGAATAATCTAACGTTATAAAGTCAGTATACTTTACTTCTAATATTATAAATGCGAAAGTTTAGATGGATGTTTCTAAAGTTTGCCGCCTAAACGTCTAAATTGATCTCGGTATTTGACGAAGATTTAAAGTATAGTCTGGAAGAACACATAGACTTCTTACATAGACACAACATTCTGAGGGTAAAGCAACAATAACAAGAAACTAATATTATAAATGGATAGATGCATGGATGGATGTCTGTTAGAGTTTGTAGCCTAAACGGCTGAACGGATCATTATGAAATTTGGCATAGATGTAGAGATCGTGTGAAAGGATACATACTTGCTTTTTTTAAATTTATAAGTGTACGCGGACGAAGTCGCGCGTTAAAGCTGGTAAACTATAAATATATGAAATATTTGCAAGTCATCTAAACAACAGTGTAAAGACAATTTTAAAGTTCTATTACAATAAAATTTAATTAACAAAACCTATTTTCTATTACAGTTTCATGATTTAGCAATAAATAACAAAAATTCTAAGAATTCACACAAACACATACAAAACGAAATAAAAGGACCTTGATTATTTAACAGTCGTTTTGCAATTAATATCAATAATTGATAAGTTATGTATAAAAATGGCTTAATTTATAGCATTGTGGGAGTTTCTGGGACATTATCGTAATTGCACTTGCCCTATAAAATGTATTTATAGACGCAAAGATCAGTTGAAACATCTGAAAGAAACTCGTTTATCTTAACATATATGGAGAATTGCACAATTTCATTATCATTATTTTTGCCTCGAGCAATTGTTACGTGTCGGAAATAAGACAATTCAACTGTAGGCTATGGCAACACTACACTCTAATTAAAGCTTATACTGTAAAAATTGATAATTTTTGCAAAACGGTTAAAATTAACAAACTAATTTTGTATTCCTATGTAATCATTTGTTTTACACCAAAGTAGAGTATCGGCTTTTACAGGGAGCAGTTGGGCGACGGCTTAGGGCCCTAGACGAAAAGGGGCGTCACAAATTGTATTAAAGTCTCACTTGACCCTATAAGCAACGCCCCAAGCATGGTAAAAAGAGGCGATTTTGGCACTTCTAAAGTACATTAAAAAGAACAACACTTTGCCTCCCCTTTAAGTTCTCTTATTTTCTATACGAAGTGTATCTATAAACGATTTGAATACGAAATATTTCGTTCTTTTTCGTTCTAACTGTCGCGTTTAATTGAACGTTGCCAGCCCTAAGCGTTACAACTTATTTGTCACGTACACACACGAGGGCACTGGTTTTATAATTAATATATAATATATAGAGATTAAATAGCGATCGGAATGCAAGTAAGTAAGCAAAGAGGGCGGCACTGGGACCGGTCGGAAGGTCGACGAGATGATGAAATAGACCGGGCTCGTTGCAGGGGTGTGGGCGATGCCGAATTTTTTTTTGTAAATCTCGTATTTTGATGATTTTACTAATCTAACTAATATTTAAAATGCGAAAGTATAGATGGATGGTTGAATGTTTGTTAAAGTTTGTAGCCTAAACGGCTGAAAGAATCTCGATATCATTTGGCATAGATGTAGAAAGAGTCTTGAAAAACGCATAGGATATTTATTAGGATACTTGTTTTTGTTTTTTAATTCCACGTGGTAGGAGACGCGGGCGAAAGCTAGTACATGTATAAGTAGAAAAAAAAGATTTCATTAACTAACAAAAGAATACATTTTCATTTTAAAACTTTATTGTCAGTTAGTACAAATGAAAAATAAAACACATCTCATTTGAAAATACAACAGAAATAATTACTCCTAACGTAATATTTTAATTTGAAGATAAGTTCGTTTTATCGACAAAATTCAATGGAAATAAATTTTCAATTCACCTTTTTAACCTACGTCCAATTATAAACAGATTGAAATATTCTACTAAAAACAAATCACTCTCATTTAAAATAAACGAACCGTGTCATTATCTGTCGCAGTTAAATTGCTTGGCCGTTATTAACAAACAATTTCTAGAGCCTAACTAATTTATAGACTTATAAATTCAATAGTTTATTTTTCTACTAGCTGTTCCCGTGCGGTTTCATCCGCATGAAATTATAAAAACTTTGTTTTATTGTTTGAATTTGTAAAAAAAATCTATTACGAATGTCAAAATTGAAATGCACAAATGACAACGTAGGCCTTTGTCATTTGAGCATTTCAATTTGAAAAAAATTGATGAAATTGGATAAAAAATTATCGTTACCATGGTAACCATGCTGTGTAATAGCGTGAAAATATAGCCTAAAGCTTGTCGTTAGCATATAACTTATTGTTAAAAATTGTTAGATAAGAGATATTCAAAAACATAATGTGATTGCTGACATCTTACATAACAAAGTAGTGTGTGTTTACGCTTTTTTATATCAGTGTAGTATAGAATTTATACGTATAAAACCGTATCGTCCTGAATAAAAATTCTTAGAAAACCAAAGAAAGATTTATTTCCAAAACAATATAACAAAGTCTCAATTACAATAACAAAAAACAATATTAAAAATACGATAAATCACTATAAATCATAACTACATTGGTGTGTTCGTAAACAAACAAATCGGTACCTTTCCTCATTTCCTTGCAACAGATGGTTACACGCCTCATTAGGTACGACGATTCGTACAATCGTAAATCGTAATATACACTACAAAATTAAAATCAATATATTCACACTATCATCACTTAGAATAAGAACCTTAAAAAAACCCTTTGTTCGCTATGTCTTTTTGATTTCTTTATTTATTTATCAAGATACATTTATCTTTAACCAGCTTTTAAACTATACAAAATTATCGCATCAACTTTATTATATGCAACGACCAATAAATCTACATCGCTTAAATGCGCCTTAACCCATTTTAAAGTCCGAATTTATTTGCCTGTGTTTTGACATTTTTTTGCTATATACTTTTTTCAAAGCCTGTCAGAACTACTGCATTCAAAAAAGTAAAGCCTTCGTTTGAATAACTATTTATTGAAATTTCAAAGATATTAATTGCAGTTGTCTATCGTCCTTAAATGTACCATTAAACTCTAAAGTGCTGCCATCTGTCACTCTACCAATATCAAGCACTTAGACCCGTTTTCCACAAGCATAGTCTTGCAATTTCTAACGCCCTTGTTATTACGAGATATGCTATAGAGGTAAAAGTCGCACGGCTAAACGCTAAGTGAAAAAGAGAGTTTACGAGTATTTAATAACGATAAATAAATAGTTACAACCATTAGGAGAGCAAATTGAATTATAGTCACAGCCTGTTGTTTATGGAGTTTTTATTAAAATTCCAGAACCACGTTCACATTGAAAATATATTGCTAATAAGGGGTATCAGTTATTATAAATTGTTAAATAACAAATTATTAAACGACCAGATGTTACACTTTAGGTAAGAGATTGCGAGAACTCCTTCAATTAAACTAAAAAAAAATATTTATTTAATAACATGGGTATCCACTGTCAAAATACTTGTATCTATACTAATATTGTAAAGAGAAAAAGATTTGTTGATTTGTATGTATTTAAATAACTCAAAAACTACTAAACCGTTTTTGAAAATTATTACACCGTTAAAAAGATACGTTTTAACTACACGCCGACGAAGTCACGAGCAATAGTCAGTATATATTTCACTAACTTTCTCCCGCGACTCCGTCCGAGTAGAATTAAATTTCAGATTACTATTACTAAAAAAAAACATTTTAGTAATTAATAATACAAAACAAAGTAAAAACATCGGTAACAATAAATTAATCTGATTTCTTAATTTACTATAGTAAATACCATTGTATAATAAATTAAACACATATAGAAAAAGACAAGCGTCCGTTTTAAAGCGTAGATTTAAAACTCGAGCGGTTTAACTCCGGAGCTCCTTTTAAAATGCCACTCATTACGTTATGTACTTTTTTTAATATTGTTATTGAAGTGGCTTCCTGCTCCACCCAGCTGTGATCAGCTTTGAAGTCGTCCGTGTGACATTTATAGACTTAAAGTACAGGGCTGTCGATAACGATTATTAATTGAACGTAAAGATTATAGTGTAACAAGGATATCTAGCGCGGTGAGAGGCGCTACTGATTACGGTTAGAAAATACGTAAAACCTATATGTTCGTAGAAAATGGTAGAAGAGACAACATGGCATGCTGTAATACAAAAAGGACTTGAGACTTTTTTAATTGACCGATGGGCGTTAGTGGATTATCATAATTTAGTTTGAATTATGCCAACCGGGTCAGGTAATATTATCTGTCCATATGTGTGCAGGGTTGTCATTTAGGTGAAAATGTCGAACAAGATATGACCAGTTGGTATTAAAGTCTTTCTATCAATTTTACTAAACGAAAAACATTTCTCTATAAAAAAACATTCATCTCTAGTTAAAGTCTTCATAGGCTTAACTAAACTTAGAGACTGCCTTTCTTAACGCTCGTCTACAAAATAAATAAGACATTTGTGAAATTGATAATGATGAAATAAATATACGAAAATCGAATAATGTTACATTCATTACAAGCTATCGTACATAAACGTTCTGGTGTTTTAAATGTTTATATCAAATCTAAGCACTTTAAAATATCTAGTAATCACACGCATGTTTCCCCACATTCTAACATAAATATTTAACAACTAGCTGTTCCCGTGCGACTTCATCCGCATAAAATTATGAAACTTCATTTTATTGTTTACATTTGTCAAATTATCAATTACAAATGTCAAAATGACATGACATTACAAACCTTGGCAACCTTGCTTCCTTGATGTTGGCAGCAACTTATGGTCTCTTTCCCACATTGGGGTTTTTATCCAAAACCTTTACCTTCTAACTTTAATGGCGTGAAAATATGTAGCCTAAAGCGTGACGTAAATGTAGGGCTTTTCGTTAAATAAAGAACTATTTAAAAATATGCTGTAATTGCTGACATCTTAGGCAACAATGAAGTGTGTGTTTAAGCTTTATTATAATAGTATAGATATCATTTCCAAACAATAATGTCCGCCATTTTGAAGTCTATTATTTTTAATTAGGCACAACATTTACAATTAATTAAGTATAAAACGATGACCCAGACAGATTAGCGGTGAAGGTTCCTTCATACTTTCGTCTAATAGACACATTATGATAATGCAAACAGAACACTGTTCAGGAATTTATTCATTAAAATGCGCGCACACCATTGATTAAACTATCGCACAACTGTTTACTCGCGCTATGATTTGTTTAAGTTTATGAGGAGGTACGCACACTACTATATTTTTAGTTGTGCGACAATACAGTTGTGCGATAGTGCAGTCAAAGGCCGCTATGTTGCGGCCGCTACAAATATTTCTTTAATACGATCCCAACATAGACAGTAGCATATCTATACTCTATACTAATTTTATAAAGAGGAAAGATTTGTATTTTTGTATTTTTGCATATATTGAAATAACTCAAAAACTACTGGGCCGATTTTAACAATTCTTTCACCGTTAGAAAGGTAATTTATCTGTGAGTAACATAGGCTTAATTTTAAGGCGGGCTAAGTCGCGAGCAACAGCTAGTTGACTATTTTAATACGGTAACAGTTTAACAAGATTTACATACAGTATTTAATGCAGCTTTTCGACTGATTCGAAAGTAATTTACAAATAAACATAAAATTTTATAACAAAGACTCAATTTGATAAAAATAATGCAGACCAACCGTAAGCTAGTCTAGATGTCACCCGTAACTCCGTCCGCAAAAAAACTTCATTCGTAGCTTACATGTTCTTCCAGACTATATTCTATATCTATGCCAAATTCAATCGAAATCTGTTAATCCTTTGATATACACCTTCTTACAAACATCCGAAATTTCGTATTTATAAGTAGTGTGAAAAGATATAGTAAGAAACAATATAGAACAAGAAATTGATTGTTCCTCTTCTTCCATAGAGTAAAACCATCAACACTGATTTGAATAAATTAAAACAATCGTTGTATATACATCTATAAGCTGTAACTATGTAAAAAATTCATCATCAACTTCCATAAGACAGTTCACCCCAAAACGAGAAGAACCTTGAGATAGTAAACATACCATATACGCGTCTACCCTTTACAATGTCTCGTCCAAAGTCAAGCGGTATCAATGATTACCGCACTTTCATTATAAACACCAACTTGATTACGGAGGTATAAAAGAGCTGGCAAACGTCAGAACAGCATTCAGTAGCTATCGAGCAGTCTGACAAGAAGTGCACGATGAGATTCCTGGTACGAACTTTTATATATCATAACTAAAAAGATAATCGAGAGATTAGGGAAATTTTAAAAACACATTATTGCAAAAAATTGCTAATCTAATCCACCGATTCCCAAACTCATTTTAAGGATTTTACTGTTTTTTTGTGAACCTTCTTGTTTTAATTTTATAACCCGTAGTTGCACACCCCTGCTGGATTTCTATGGTTCCCATAATATCCCAGTGGCCCATATTTAAGAACTTAACTAACATTTCTTTCCTCTTATACAAATCCTTAAGTAACCGTCACATTAAAATAACAAATTTATTACATTAATTATTTTTTGGTCCCTAAATCTGTGTGTAATCATTTCTAAAACCATGTAACATATATTCGTGTTATCCAACTCTTGTAATTTAGCCTCGAATATCATATAAAATTTCATTTGACTTATTCCATTTCGTTAAGTAACACAATATCTAGATTTACATTTTCTATATATATACAGCTCTAATAATGCGTAATATTAACATAATTTTCTTTTCCTTTAAAAATCAGATGCAACATGTTTCCGCAGTGGAAACTCACTGTTATACTCTGCTACAATTCCGCACATAATATGTCACCATTGGCATGAAAAAGACTTTTTTCGTAACTGCCTATTCACACGTTTCATAATCGTTTGACCAAATTTAGAGACCTCTCAACGCACGCATAGCATATACAATTACTATCTATTCGTTCAAAAACAGACTTTATCAACCAGTAATAAGGATTGCACAATGTATATTAATACGGTAAAAGAAGGTCCAAGCATACCGGGCAACGTTTTACGGTCAACTACGTGTTGTGCATGCGAAAATATTCCTTGGTCAAGGTCGCAATTTAACTGGAGCTCATATACAGTTGCATCATTGTGAAAAATAGCAATTTGTAAAGAAAAACCCACAAAAAAATGCTTCACAAGGCTTCAAATTTTATAAAAATTCTTTTTGACGAATCTATTTTACTAACCGAATGAAAAATCGTGATTTGTATAGTTTTGTGCATAAATGTATTTTGAACCTTAAGTCAAATTAATAAATCAATAATAACAATATCAAATAAAAGATTTAAGTAAAATAATAATTTCGCTCGTAGTAAGTCAAGACCAGTATTTCAAATAAGACTCATGGTTGAAATATTACATTGAATAGACGTTTATCGTTCAGGGCGTGGTGTGAATAATTTTTGGACACGTTAGTAAATTCCTAAACGCCTTTGTGAATAACAATATTACCATGAATACAAAATTTACAAATTTACCATAATCTTGATTTACTTTGCCTATTATGGTCCGGCAAAATCTGTACCAAATTCCCGATATTTTATAGCAAGCCGCAAACACACCTTAATTAGCGATATTATCATAAATGAAACGTTGCCGGTTCGGATATTATTTGTACAGTACATTGTTAATTATCATTACTAAATGAATTTTAATGAATTATTTGGATATGCATTGCCAAAATAAAATTGTTCACGAATTTATAACGTATTGAAAAATTCAAATGTAACCGACTTTACCTTAAAACCGACGAAAATTTTATTGCATACTTCCTAACAAATTAGTAAATTTTAAAACGTTTTGATAATCATGCCGCAATTAAACTACGAAATCATTGTACATTGCACTTATGGTATGCGTTAATGAAGGTTAAAAGCTGTCTAGTTACTCATAACTTACGCAATTGTATAATATGCTGTTGTTCAGCTAAATAAGTGCATGCCAATGAGTTCCCGAACAAATGAAGTTCGCGTATTTATTATAAACGATTGTAAAAACGTTTAACAAACGTATCAATACTTTGATACTTGTTTACGATCCGTAACAAGGTCATGACGACCGGTTAAACTTT
>NW_013525269.1:644754-647984 GCF_000836215.1 Papilio polytes | reverse complement strand
AGTCGTTATTAAAGGTTGTATTGGGAGGCGGGTCGGTTGCAGCCGCGACACGACGCTGGCAGACAATTGATGAGCCTCCACAACACCGCAAAGCCTCAAAAAGGAACCGATTGCTCAACGGAAACAACTCAAAGGTCTCAAATAAGTAACTCTCTTTGTAAATACAAAATATCTAATGCCATCACTGCCAAAGTGTAAATAAAACACATTTTATAAAACTTGTCTTTTGATACTCTCCTTTTCCTGCTTTTAGCCATTTTCATACGAAACAAATAAACAATGAATTACAAAATAAACACTAACATCAAATACGCATTAGTTCTGTATAACAATTGTCAATAAAAACATCTGTTTCAAAAGGGTGTAAAATGACAGATGAGATAAAAGGATTAAATCTCGAGAAAGATGAAATTCAAACTATGACTGTGGCTAACTGAAAATTGTAGTAAAAATAGATATGACCTTTTCATTTCTATCCAAAAAATGTACTACAATACAGATAAAGTAGGAGAAGCAGATAGCGGAAGCGTAGTCAACATCAAGGGCGAAATAATCAATTCAAATAAGTGCCATAATGGCACTGGCCATTATCATTGCTTATAAGATTTTGATGGTAATCTTAAAATAATTTCATATCTACTATCACTTAAATTCCAGTCTGAAACGTGGTTAAATTATTATTAGGATTAATATGAAACTGTTTTAACGGAGCGATTAAATTGTCACAAATCTGTCACGAGCCGGGCGTTAAAGTGACTAATCAAAGCCAACAAAGACCAGTAATCAAAGTCACTAGAAACGATTAGTATAACAAGTACATTTAGAAATAAAGAAAATCACTTATCTGTAGTAATATAAAGAGGAAAGATTTGCATTTTTGTACTTACTAAAATAACTTAAAAACTAGGTCGATTTCAATAATTCTTTCAGTGTTAGAAAGGTAATTTATTAGTTAGTAAAATAGGCCATCTTTTTTAATTTCACGGGGCGAAATCGCGAGCAACAGCTACTCTAGACTATTATAGATAGAGAATATTATAGAGAGGAAAGATTTGTATTTTTGCATGTATTAAAATAACTTAAAACTACTGGGCCGATTTCAAAAAAAACTTTCACCATTCTAAAGCTACGCTTTCAATGGATAACATAGGCTACATTTTATTTAATTTCACGAAGGCGAAGTCGCGAGCAACAGCTAGTTCTTTACAATGAGAATAATCACCGAAAACATTGTCCGACATCTATCGTATCTTGTCTAAATAAGTATATTTCGTAGTGCCTGCACTGTCACACTTTGTACATCAGATTCATAATATTATATTACCCTAGCTTTCGCTCGCGACTCCGTTCGTTTGCTACATAACTACAAACGTGGCCGTACGGTTTTCATTTAGCTGGGTATCTACAGTACCAGGATCACCACATTACATACAAAATTCATGATCATATCTATCATTACTTTGTTGAAATCACATGTTTTGGACATTGGAACCCGATAATATACTCGTACAGTAAAAAACGTTAAGTATATGGGGATAAAGTAAAGAATGTGTATATTAGAGGAAATTTGAAACTAGCGCCAGTGGTCGAGAAATTGAGAAGCAAAAGGTTAGCGTGCTATGAACATATACGAGGGGATGGGGACATAAACCAGAAAGTGTTAAGATTTAATGGCTGCAAAGGAAAAAGACCGAAGAAAGTATGGATGGAATGTGTGAAAGGTTTCAGATATGACAGCTGATAGAAACGTATGGAAGAGTAGCACAGGCTGTTCTTTCGTAGGGATAAGGGTCAGTTGATGAGACGACGTATATGGGGGAATAGTTGTATCAGTGATAACAAGTCATATGTGATTGCTTCTCGTGATTACATTAATGTATCCATTATTAACAAAGTAGAAATTCATGAACTATATGATACACACAAACATTTTTAGCTACTTAGGGTATCCTAAGCCGTCTAGATTAGACCAGAGATCAGGTTTTTCGATTGCCATTACGATCTTTGCATCGATTTTGAATCAACAGATTACAAGCATTAACTATTCGAGATACTGAATAGGGTTCAAATGTTAATCCTGATGATGGACTGCGAATGGTGATTGTAATTGAGTTCTACGTAACCTCCATAGTAACATTCGATTATTGCTATCGCCAATCGAATAGTCAAAAATATGAAATTGACAAAAACTTTTACTCATTAATTTTGACATTTGTTGATTATACTAGGGATTTCGGGAATCGAATCTTGCTTTGTTGGAGCAGGTTCTTCTTTTGTGCACATTACTAGTATGTCAGTGAATTCATATATGTAGACTAGACTAACTTTTAGTTACTGCGACAGGACAGTATGTAGGTTAGACCAGTCGACTTATGCCTATTCACCGCTAATTTATGATGGTTTCGACGTCTTGGTTAACAAGTTAATTATGTGATTCTTCAATCAAAACGCAGGAATATATAAAAATAATTTCAGGGTTATTTATTAATAACCGCTATTTATTACTATAGTTAAATAATTATATTAATAAACTTTATAAAACAATTCTCGCCAACATTTAATATAAATGATTTTCAAAATTGGAATGTCGTTCAACTTCAAGACCGTACAAGTGACTGTGAGTCTTTCGGAAATGATAAGAGCCTTGGTATTACATGAAATTTGCCTTGTATGTCTACTTGTTTGCAATTTTTGACGACATCCAGTGCAAATATTGTATGCAGTAGACTGTAATATAAAAGACTTGCGTAACTTTTGGCCAGCATTCAGTAGCTGTCGAGCAGTCCCACAAGAAGTGCAAGATGAGATTTCTGGTACGAAGTAATTATTATTTCAAATGAGTCACAACAATAAAACATGAGTTTATTGTAATCACTCCAATGTGGATTTTCCGGGAATTTTAATTCGGAAGTTTGTGACCACTTTACAAGTTATCAAACTGTTTTAAAATATTCCTTTAAAATTCATTACAATTTGGAGGCCAAGCCGAATGTTAATCAACATACATTCCTTCCTACAAAAATAATTGGTTTCAATCTAATTGAAAAACAAAATTAAACTTGTCTTACGACAACTATTTACTAGTTACTGGCACGAAGCAAATAGAATGCACGAATGTCAAGAAATAGAAAAAAAAACTGTACCAATAAGAATTTATTGTATCATGGTTTGTTCTTTCAGATCGCTTTCGCCGCCGTCCTCGGCTTTGCCTCCGCCGGGCTTATCGCCCC
>NW_013525269.1:640626-644497 GCF_000836215.1 Papilio polytes | reverse complement strand
ATCGCCCGTGTAGCCCCAATTGCCCCTCTGGCTTACGCCGGCTACGGAGCTCACGGCATTGCCCCCTACGGTCTCCGAGCTTGGTAAATCAAAAACCTTTCGCCCTATCGTTAATAATGATCTTCATTTTTTTAAAGGTCTTTGTTAACGATTTATTTGAGATGCATGTAGATTGCGTCAAAAAATTGTGGAAATTAGCACAATCTTGTAAGACTTAAAACGCCTCCACATGCATCTCTAAATGTAGCAAATTTTAGAAAAAAATACAGTGCCATTACCGCCAAAGTGCAAATAAAAACATTATATAAAATTGCTGTTTTCATGAAATCCATAATTAAACGCTTATTTTAAACATAAGAGCTGTCTCTCCGTTTGAACTTGTTGTTTTATTATATTCTAATTCGCAAAAAGCCTTATAAAGATTTGACAAATCAACATCTAATATTTCTAACTTTTTTAACGTACCAGTTTCTATTTATCCTTATAGGATCCGGTACCAATCTCCTACAAAAACCAAATGAAGGCCGTTCAGGGTGGACATATACCGAATTCCTTTCTTAATCGCATATGGTGACAAAAAAGTGTTTACAGCCAGCAACAACTGTATGGTCAAGTCGTTATAATACAATTTGATATGTATTTAAAGTTTTTTCGAGCTTTTTTTCTCAACTGTAATGTATGGTGTATTACAGCGCTAACTATTTAGTCTCGCTTTGATTCTTATGAACTTATATGGAGGTGCGCACACTACTCGATTTTTAGTTTTGCAACTCAACGGTTGAATTGGCTGCGAAACAATCGACAGTCGACAATCGCACAGCAGTTGTGCGATAGTTTAGTCAAAGTTTGCGCCCGCTGTTAATTGTAACTCGTTTCATACTAAATGTAGAATACGATCTTGATGGTTTTTTCTATTGAAAAGCTAACTTTTTAGCTACTTTTATGAAGATTTGTTTAGGAGTTTGGCGACTTTTTTGTGTAGCAGTGGCATTGTTTTTATTTTGAAATCGAATTACCGTTTATTACCCGATCAAGGCCTATAATTATTTATTGTAGTCAACAAAGAAATTACGATGTATTTAACCTTTAAATCGATTGTTAAAAAAATACGGGCCAGTACACAATACAATTTTTACTATCTAAAGCCATAAACTTTAAACAATAAATAAAAAAATCGATTTGTTTCAAATAAAGAACGTTCTGGAAATTTTGAAGTATGCGGTTGAGTGCGCACAGCTTTGGTACTTATTACAATTGCAATAAGAGACAATGACTTCAGCAAAGAGGTGTGGTGAGGCAGATAGTTTACTTCAGATCTAGACTACCTTGATGAGGGCGTAGGTTCGCTACGAGAACATACGGCAGCTAAATTGAACGAGCAAGTTGTAAGTATAAAATAGTAGAATGATGAATTAGTTTTTGAGTAAACAGAACTAACTAAAATGTTCCATACACATATATAATAACTAAAATTGTATTTCCTAAGTCATTTTTTTACGAGTTTAATCTTATGTTCCATTTCTAGATTCAGACATTGTTTAATGTCAATTAGGTAACTTAATATTAAAAATTATGTTGTAATCTTGTATCTAATTAAAACACCAATAAATATAGAATAACATTATACAAAAAAGTCCTTAAATTGCACCGAACAAGTACTACAGTTTAAACAGCCGTATGTCCCGACGTGTGTCGATTGGACAAATTATTTATGAATGTAGATCACCTTGAGTGCAAAATATATGAATAAAAGCCGAACTGGTACTTAACTGGAGTGATAATAACAGCAACAATCATGTCCAACAGACGCTAAGGCCGGCATACACGGATTTTATCATGTATCTACAACTTCAAGCAACATCAACTACTAACTGAAACACACAGGCCGCTTATTACCGTTTACTTGAAACAGTGTATAGTAGCCCTTAGGTTAGCATGGCTTCCGCGCAATCACATCTAATTACACTTTACAAGAACAATGTTAAGGCCGTGAATAAAGTAATTTGGACGTTTGATCGCGCTTTAATATATCGATATCGTCTCATTGAGCTGTGGTGTCAATAATAGCGTTTATACCTTAACGTAAACAGTCATAAAATATCTTAACGTAGGCGTTAATTATTATAGGTTATTTAAAACGCGCATGATATAAAATATGATTCAAAAGTTTGATCAGTTCTATGTGTCGTCTCTAACACTGAATACTCGTTTCTATAGATACTTTTAGATCGAAATTCTGTATGGATAAAATTAAAACAATACAACTGTGGAAATCATTGAGTACTAGCTTTCGCCCGCGACTCCGTCCGCGTGGAATCAAAAAAGCTACTAGCCAATGTTTTCTTCCAAACCATCCTCTAGATGTATGCCAAATTTCAACGAGGTTAGATCAGCAGTTTAGGTTACAAAGTCTAACAAACATCCATCCATCCAAACTTTCAAAATAACATTAGTAAGATATTGAGTAAAACTATCACAGACTAAATAAACAACATTAACTGAGGTAGCAAAATTATTTTAAGGATATCAATGAGATTGTATGACATAATTCTGTACAATGTTATCGAGATTATTATGGATTTACATATAGTAATAACAAAAAATAAAAATAGACTTTGGTGTGTAGTACAGTACACCTACGGCTACGCAGAAAACAAGGAAGTGACAAATTAAATGAATATTGAATATAAAATAACAGTATTATGTTATTAGTACTTGTTACTTGACAATGATTTTATGTAAATTTACATGATAAATATTAATTTATATCTATTATATTCCCAGATAGCTCTAAACAAAAAAAACCTTTTACTTATCTGATCGGATAGACGTCTGTTGTGTTATAGATAATAAATGTAAAGGATATTGTTTTCATATATCTAAACTTCTATACTATTATAATAAAGCGTAAACACACACTTCTTTGTTGCCTAAGATGTCGGCTATTACAGCACATTTTTGAATAATTCTTTTTTTAATAAAACGCCCTACACTTACGTCACGCTTTAGGCTACATATTTTCACGCCATTAAACTTAGGGGGTAAATATTTTGGATAAATCCCTAATGCGGGAAAGAGACCATAAGTTGCTGCCAACATGAAGGAAGCAAGGTTGCCATTGATAATTTGACACATGTAATAAAATAAAATTTTCATAATTTTATGCGAATGAAGTAGCAAGGGGACAGCTAGTTTTATAATAAATCGAAAAATTAAACGTTCCCTTTATCTTGACAAATACAAATATGGGTTAAAAAATCATACTTTTAGTCTACAGACAGCTTACAAACTGGAAAATATAAAACTCGTATAAAACAAAAAGTACGTAATGAAGTGAAAGAATGCGGTAGTATAACAACTACTTAAAAAAAAAACTTAAAACAATTGTGATATATTGTTCTGAAACTAACTCACCGTGACATTTGTGAAGTACAAAACAAATTACACCGTAAACCATATACCAAACCGCGGCTGTCAAGCTGTTAACATTTAACCAACCAAGCGCCGGTTTATAACTTAGGTTTAGGTCACATACAAGTCTAGGAATCCTGCCCACGGTTGTGCATAATTTATATAAAAGTCAACTATATTGTAAAGATCTAAATAAGACCAACATTGTAACCAGAAAAACAATTCTAGCATATTTTTATCATCTGTTTAAATAATTTGAAGGGCAAACTTTAATAAACACTCAAATGTTTTTCAATAGGGAAAGCATTTTATACTTTTATTTAATTCATAAGCAATATATCAAGTTATTAATACTTAGATACTGATGTTAGGTTTAATTTGTCGTCTTGTAAATAACATTCAAGACGACTTGATACAAATCTATACTATTATAATAAAGCGTAAACACACACTTCTTTGT
>NW_013525269.1:622912-640600 GCF_000836215.1 Papilio polytes | reverse complement strand
ACTTGCGTTACGCTTTAGGCTATATATTTTCACGCCATTAAACTTAGGGGTAAATATTTTGGATTAAAACCCTAATGTGGGAAAGAGACCATAAGTTGCTGCCAACAACCTTGCTTAGGTTGCTATGGTTTGTCATCATGTCATGTCATTGTGACATTTGTAATTGACAATTTGACAAATGTGAACAATAAAAAAAATTTCACGCGGATGAAGCCGCACGGCAACAGCTAGTTACTTTATAAAAAGCTATTTATGATAATCTGCTCACATTGACGGTAAAATTGCATTCCTTACATTCCTTAAGTGAATGCTTGATTGCTCCTATATATGGATTTAAACTATAAAGCGATCATTAAATAGGTTACAAGTAGAAATAATGACTCATTTATTTTCTTAAGTCATAAAACATCTAAATATAACTAAAAACTTCGCCCGTGTGATTAAAATATATAGCCTTTGTTACTCACAGATAAATGTCCTTTCTAATGGTGAAAGAATTTTTAAAATCGGCCCGGTAGTTTTTGAGTTACTTCAATACATACAAAAATACAAATCTTTCCTCTTTATAATATTAGTATAGATGTAATAAACAGAAAATATAACAAATTGTTTCATACAAAAGTCATCAACCGTACAATTTTATAAGATTCTAATTATATCTGCTTATCGTTAAAACGTCCATTAGTACCATGATACCAATCCAACGTGTAAAATATGTGATGGAAATATCGGTTCTTGTTTCCTTATCTGACAGTTTCGTCATTTTAAGCTATCTGAACCTCTATCAGCCAGTAGTTGGACAGGCCCTAAATCTCTCATAATAAATATAGAAGTGGAATATTTCCCTAATTAAAATTTTAGGCTCAAGCTCATTTTATATAGTTCTCTAATCTCACAATACGAAACACGCACGCCATCTACATCTTACGTATCTTGTACCGCACGCGTGTAGTACGTATACGTATAAAAAGTTGTATAATTAATCCGCTAGGGGGCGACAAATGTACTTTGTATTTTTATAGTTTTAAACAATTAATATTATTGTAACTAGCGATATTAATTTAAACACTGCACTAGAGATCTCGTCAGGAATGCGCGCAAAAATCAATTCTTCTAATGACATTGACAGCTGTCAGTTAGAGATGTGACGTTTATGTAGATAAACTAGTGTTGCGCCAATTCTACAGCGCGGTACTAATTTTTTCCTCAACAAAAGTTAGCACTTACCTTTATGATCTGAACCACCCTTTAGCTGTTCAGCTTTGGCCTGCAACTTAGTCTGCATAGTTTCTGCTCCCTCCTTCATTTTAGCGAGAATACCTGTTACATGCAAAAACGTTGGACTGACCTTGACTGAAAACTTTTTCAACTGTCCAAGAACTTCATCCCTAATGGATATCCTACAATCCTCGTATTACTAACTTCAAGTCCCTTTTGACCTAGCAAATACTCCGTATGTAAATATTTTAGATGATTTTAATACCAAAAATATTAGTTGTTTACTAACCTAACATAATTAAATGTCTTTGTTTGTTCTATTTTAGATAAAGAATTTTTAATCTTTGGATCACTAGCTCACGAAAACTTTTCAATAAGCAGAATATTGTTGCCAGTCTTTCAAATAAGTATAAAAACATAAAAATTTGACACTGGCAATTTGCTAAGGAAGTGCCATAAAAAATTGAACTGACGTTGACTGTCAAAGAAATGAAATTAAAAATAGTCTTCTAGACTAAATTTTGGGATTATTATCAGAATTGACTTCATAATTTGAAAAAAAAAATTAATTATTTAAACATATTTGACATCAATTGTGTATTTTTGTTAAGTCATACAAACCATGTTTGTCCTTTTCTTTCAAGATACGTTCCATATCTCCTGCCTTGTCTTTCACACGTCCAAAGAAATCTATCCATTTCGGTAAGCGTATACAAAAATTGCAAAAAAGTTAATTCACATACTTACATGTAGCTGTTAAGAAATAAATTCAGTATATATCTAAACTCACCAGAAATACGTTTAGCAGCATCAGGACTTGCGGATTGAGTTAATGCCGCCACTTTCATATATTCACTGGTTATCAAACCAGCAGCCTGGATCAAAAAAAAAAAAAACAAACTTTTTTTAGAAACTTAATTACTACAGAGAAACACAAATGACGATTTAATTAATAAAAAATTGATTTTACCTCTAAACTTGCAGGACTCATTGCGGAGTATTCCTCACTCAGTAATTCCACTATCAGACCCTCGATGTCAAAGAACAGGATATGACTCTCTGGATCTAGAAAAAAAACATACTAAGAAATGCGACAGTTTGGATGGATGGATGTTAAGTCGTTACTTTAACACGACTTATCAGATCTCGATGAAATTTGTCACAGATGTAGAACATAGCCTCGAACACATACGCTACTTATTATGTTTTTTTATTAATTCCGCGCGTACGAAATCGCTGATAACAACTAGCAATAAAATGCGAAAGTTAAGATGGATGTTACTACTTCTCTC
This sequence comes from Papilio polytes, assembly GCF_000836215.1. Classification (NCBI taxonomy): domain Eukaryota; kingdom Metazoa; phylum Arthropoda; class Insecta; order Lepidoptera; family Papilionidae; genus Papilio; species Papilio polytes. The sequence continues at coordinate 638,090 of NW_013525269.1, read as the reverse complement.
CAACAACGGATTTTGAATAAAATTTGGTATATGTAAAATATCTAATCATCATAGTCTAGAAGTTACTAGAGTTACTAGCTGTTTCCGTGCGGCATAATCCGCATGAAAATCTATTGTAAGCATAAAAATTCAAATGCACAAATGACAACGAACTCTTGCCATTGACTAACAGTTACCGTTACCATGGCAACCTTGCCTTTGATGCTATTGTAATTTATTCACGACCTATGTTTAACCTTAAGCGTGTCGTAAATGCTATTTATTAAAAAGAATATTCTAAAATAAGTTGTTATTGCTGACATCTTACGACAGTTTACGGTTTATTAATATAGAAATAAATATGTTATCCATACCTGTAGGGTTAGATCTGAATCCCTGCACAGTGAGCGGTGCGCGGCGCGCGCGCGCTGGCTCCGCGAGCGGGCCCGCGCCGCCCGCGCCGTGCGCGCCCGACAGCGCCGCCAGCCCGCGCGCCGTCGCCGCACGCATCGCTGTTAAGTTGCGATGACGGAGACCCCTACGAGAAACAATTTCACATATCACCATCTCTACATCTCCACTGAGGGGCTCGGAATCTACCCTAAAGGTAGCCAGTCAACCACGCTGCACTACGGGTTGACTTCACACATATCTTTGAATTTCTTCGCCGATATGTGCATCATGATGTTTTCCTTTACCTTCGGACCATCGGATAAATTATTAATTAATTAGCTTTCGCCCGCGACTCCGCGTAGAATTAAAAAAGAGAAAAGCAAGTAGCGTATGCGTTCTTCCAGACTATGCCTAATTTCTTCGAGATCCGTTCAGCCGTTAAGGCTACAAACTCTAGCAAAGATCCATCCATCCATCTAAATTTTTTGCATTTATAATATTAGTATGATTGTCGCCTTAATAGCGAAGCAATCGCCTATGCATCCACAATCACAAATATATTAATTATAATTAATGAAGAAAGCAATGCACTACAAATATCATTTCCCTTCCTTTCACTTCACTTCTACTTCGTTTACTATCTGTAACCTACCTGAAGAAGTGCACAGCAGGGTTAGCCAGCCCCTGCAGGTCTCCAGCGCCGGCCGCCAGCGAGCCGCCCAGGTCGTCAGCAACTGTCTCGTCACACGCGGACAGTACCTCCTCAGCTATCATACCTAACAACAAAGAGATTATTCATATAAAGTCAGTAAGTACAATCGAGGAAATCTGCGGTGTTCCAGTTTTGCAAAAATAGCCTTGTATGAAACGAGAAAAATATGTAAAGATAAATATAAATAACATCTAATTAGATAGTGGTGCAAAAGGGATAATAATAAAAAGAAACTAGCCGCGTATCATTAACAGAGTTTTTTTTAATAAGCTGCGTTGCATTGGTTTTTGTTTTGTGTCTTGTTACAAATTGTTGCTATTAAGAACACTGCAAGTTTTCCCGACTGTACATCTAAACATGTATTAAAATTGGAGTGTCTGTTTGTAATAAAAAAATCATTTCATTTGTCTTCAATTTACACTTAATGGAAGGGCCATTAAGTGTAAATAGTGAGAGCGAAGAGGCCAATTAAAAACCAGGGCAGGAAAACCTAACCGCTTTTTGATACATTTTAACTATTATTTTTTTTTGTATGTCAATAAACATGTAATCTATTCTATTCCGGATAATCTTCGGAACGGCTGAGTCTTTTAACTGTAGCTTTTTTTTTAATCTATCCAGTCCACTGCTGTCGCAGTCCAGGGCAACCGCTCATACATACATAAATAACATATTTATACATACGGACACTTCACATATCCTATCAGTTCTGCATTGCAACACATGGTTAGAAGGTCTAATATGTGTAGTGTTTCTTTTTCTCTCGGCAATTTGTTTTTGTCATTAGTTTTGATTTTAAATAGTTAATGTCTATTTTTCTCGTTTGTATTTTATGTTCAAGTGTATTATGTTGCAATGTGTTTTTGAGCTGATTATATGTTTATTATATTATTATTAATATTAACGCGAATTACTTTTTTAAAATGTTTTAATTTCTAGAGTTTGCTCTAGATCCACCAGTTTTCCCCTGTACAACTCACCATGTAGTACCCTGTCCAGATGTCCCGTCTCCATCTGCCAGACGTAGACAGTGCCGTCGCTGCAGCCCACCACCATGAAGTCGTCCGCCGGCCGCCACTTGATGCTCACCACGGGGAACAGGTGACGGGACGCCAGGGTCACACATTTACGCTCCGTCAGACCTAACAGATATATAGAAAATAGATAAATTTAGAAAGATTTGTATTTTTCTATGTATTTGATACACGTAAAAACTACTGGGCCGATTTTAAAAATTCTTTGAGCATCACAAAGGTACTTTATATGTGAGTAACAAAGGCTATATTTATAAATTCTACGCGGATGGAGTCGCGGGCAAAAGCGAGTGTAAAAAATGTAAAATGTACTTACTGAGTAGAGTGACGCTATGATCGGAGGCAACGGAGCAGATGCACTTCTGTATTCGAGTCTGGAAACATAAATTAACGTAAGTTTCCACTGCTGTAACTGTCCATAAACATATAATACCTCTCAATTTTTTTACGATGAGTCAAATGCTGAGACTCAATAATCAGAGATCACTTGCATTCATGGACATTATTATGGCCAGCTCACTATACGTCCCCACCGAGGAGCTCGGAGCCTATTCTAATAAGGGGTGACTAGGCCATAGTCAACCACGCTGGCCAAATACGGGTTGGTTGAATTCACACATATCTTTGAATTTCCTCGCCAATGTGTGCAAGCATCATGATATTTTCCTTCACCGTAAGAACGTCGGGTAAATTATGTACATGTGAAAAATTGAAAATCACATCGGTACAGCGGGATTCAAACCCATGTCCTGTATTACAAGTCAAGTGCTTAAACCACTGAGCCACCGACGCTCCTAATAATTTAAATTAAATAAAAATCAGTATAGATATATTACACTGCAGTTATGCGGCGGCACTATGAGCTGGGTGATCTCTCCGGCGTGCACACAGAAGCGGTGCAGCAGCGCGCCAGAGAACAGGTCCCACAGGCACACCGCGAAGTCTATACCACCTGACACTAAATGGGACCGGTCGTATCTACATCAAACATAAATAAACATAACTGATAACAACAAAGACATACTTTTCTTAAAATCTTACGCCTTGTTTTAAAAATTTCAATAAACAAAAATAGGAGATAAAATTCACTATTAATATCTGTACAAGTATAAACAATTTATAGTACGTTTATGAAGTTTCCATTTATTATTACGTATTGATTTATTAGTGTTACATGGTTCTAAGTAACAATGGAGTAAAAGTAAAGTTACGTAGTTCGGAAACGCATTTTGTGAAGTTATCGAAACTATCGAATGGTTAAATTCAGTTGGGAAATCGGCCATTAGCTGAATATATATTTTTTTTTTAAATAAACAACTAATCTATACTGATATTACAAAAAGAAAAGATTTGTATTTTTGTATGTATTGAAATAACTCAAAAACTACTCGGCCGATTTAAAAAATTCTTACAGGTAACTTTTCTGTGAGTAACATCGGCTATGTTTTATAAAAAAATTATTTCACGCGGGCGAAGTCGAGAGCTACAGCTAGTTAATAATAATTGAATATTAAAATTAGTTACCTGTGATGTATATGGTGTGGATATAACAGACAGTTCACTCGACCATTATGTCCCAACAGTAACTGATGGGGTGGCCAATCTGAAAAATAAACATTTAAAATCAAATATCACACAACATAAACATAAATAAAATATATATTTATATAGTATATTTTAGTATTAAAAAAAATAATTAATGTCCACTCTAATTTTATTTTAATATCTGCATTTATCTCACCATCCAACTGCTGGTGACCGCCGTGCAATAATTGCAACTGCACAGTATGCGTCGCATTTACTATCACTATGGAACCATCCTCTCTGCCGACCACTAAACGGTTAGCAGCCAATAGATAAATGGACGCTGTTAACTTTATTTCTGAAAACAAAATTACGAGTACATGTTAAAAAAGTAAGGTTTACAGAAAAGTAGGGATATAGTTTTCATAATTTAAAATGGTTTAAAACCCATAGTTCCTAGTCAGAGATACAAAAATATAGAGGAGGCATAGTTGCAACTTCACTTGATACATTTTTCACATAATTTCAGTAACGCTATATAAAAATTATATTTAAATTAATTACCTATAGGTGTCATTAAATAACGTTTAAATGTTTAAATTTTGTAACACTATTCAGTTTATTTTATAACAAAAGGTGGTTATTATAATTTTGTAAAAAGTTTTATTAAAGGAAATGAGGTGACACTAAACTTGACAAACAATATAGTACCTTTCAGAGAAAGTACCGGTGAAAAAATATGTCTCGTCCATAAATGTTTTTAATGTTCATAGTATATCATACCTTGTTCATCTGGATGACTCAATTGGTCCAATATACCGACAGGGCTTGGGTTCATTTCCTCCCAGGCCATATCTAAACTTGTCATTACAATCGGGGCATGCGCTGAAATTCAAACAGATAATATAAACAACAATATTTTAAAGTATTACAAATGGATAAACGCTTTCACGCATAACACAAACTAGTTCTCTCTTTACCCACTCATCAAGAACACTCACAAGGTAACTGGTTGAGGACCGGCGTGACAGCCTGGTCTACATTCCATAGGGATACGACACCAGCGGAATCACCACGGAGCAGCAGCCTTCGTTGTTTTCCACCCACTGATGTCGTCACGAATCGCATCGCCGGGGGACATGATAACAACTGAAAAAAAAAACAATTCTTAAACCATAGAATAGAGTATACAATATAAGTGATAGTATATAGTAGTGCTGAGAAAAGCACAGTATGCGTTATTTCGGTTTTGAATGAATAAATATGAATTTATTGCCACAAAAAAGGAATTACATAAAAGGACTTATTAAAAGAAAAAAATACAATTGTGGCAAAAGGTAGCCAGCTCAGCGTCTGCAGGACGGACTAAGCCGTTTCTGCGCTGTTTTTCAGCTGGCTCCTTCGCACTCAAGTAACAGCCAAACAAAATAATTAGTTTAGTCCCTCGAGCAGGACATTACCAACTATAGAATTTAAAATACTAATCGACACGATGTAACCCGATATAGTCTAATTGTAAATTGTATAAAAGCGATAATAAAGGTCATATTAAACTATAGTTTGCTTATAAATGCAAAAAAAACTAACCATACCTTATTATCAGGGTGCGCCAAAATACTAAATAATACTGGACTATCGTGTTCCACGGTAGGACCGTGAAAGCCTTTGTGATCCGGTACAGAGCTGAAAATATTAACCCTGTAAATTGTCTTAAATATCTGCATTTTTCAGTAGTATTTGAAACGCATATTTGTAACTTTATTTACAACTGGCCTAATAAATTACCATAAAACAATATTTAAAAATATTTTTTTCTATAATGATCAAGTCTTCAGTTATTGACGTTACACATTAATAAATAAAATTGATAACACTTTAATATTATGAACGAGTATGGATTGTGTTAGCAAATTAAATGTATAATAATCTATTTAAAATAAAAAAAAAAACTACATTTATAAAAATAACTAACACTAAATTATGAATTTTCTTCTAAAACATAATGACATTTTTAATGATATTACAATTAAAAAAAAAAACAATCATTTGATGACCTATTTAAAAACATAAAACTTTTTAACTAGCAACACCAAATGCCACATATAAATGCAATAAGCTCCAAAATGTGCTGGCAAAGGATTTTAACTCAAAAATGAACTACGTCGAAAACAATTACATACAAAATGACAAAACAATCGGTGCTGACCTACGTATGGCCCGTCCACGTAGCTTGCTATAAAAGAAATTCGACATTTTAGCATTTAGCCAGCAGGCAAGAGTATAGTGTCGATATATTCGAAACTAATTCTTAAAACGAAATTCATGTTTTTACGGTGTCATTGAGAAAAAATCCAGGATATTTTAATGTGTGTATTTATGTATTTCAATTCTAAATAGTGAAATAAGTGATTTAATTCATACTTTCCAATAATATGAATATCCTGGTTAATGTAGTGTTCATAATATTTCATCATCTTAAAAATCATAAAGATATTTTTAGTCTATGATTTGACATGTTGTGATTTATTACCTGTGATGAGTTGTTGCCATGTGTAAAAAACATTCAACACAGAATATGTACCAGGCGATGTGCTCTGATGAAACTCTAATGATGAACTTATATAAATCAAGATTAATTCATTAACATCCAAATTTAAGCTTACATAAAACCAATATCTAGCACGTGACGTCACAGATTATTTTAAATTAATTTTAAAGTCTACATTAATAAATTGTCCTTTAAAATTTAGTGGAAATACCCCTTAAAATATTTCAATAGTATTATAGTAATAGAGACAGCTAAAACATAAATTCCAATATGACTTACTTAGCAGGTAATTTATACATGTATCCCTTGCCCTCGGTGGACCAAACAAGAACACGGTCTGTGGCTAAAAAGTCCCCGGACATCCAGCGCTCTCCTGCCGGAGCTTGTATAGAGCAGAGAACTGAAAAATCTCCTGAAATCATATTAATAATTTAAAATTACAAAATGAAAATCACTACTCTCAAGGCCACCTTAAGTGAACATTTAAAATACCTGCGTCATATATTTGGCAATACTTAGCACAAACAACGAGCACAGTACGCTGGTTGTACGCGCAGCAGTTCAATGACAACGCATTCAGGCAGCGGATTTGTTTAGATTCATTCTCGTAGATCGGTTCAGATTGTTTATTCTCATGGCCAAGGAGAGACCAAACCTGGGAAACGAGAAATATTATAATTAAAAAACAAAATAAGTCCAACTGTGCACATACTAGAATTCTAAAAAAAGAATTAAAAGTACACATGAGTTAGAACAGAACAGAACATATCTACAAGTATAAAATTATATTAAAAATCGTTAGGATCTTGCCTGTGGATAAATACTAGCTTATGCTCGCGATTCTGTCCATACAGATTTAAAAACTCTAGTAATAAATATAGCCTATGCTACTCAGTGATAACAGCTTTGTAAAGACAAAAGAATTTTGTAAATCGGTCCAGTGGTTTTGAGTTTATTTATTACATACAAAAACTCAAATCAATCCATTTTTAACAACATTTATTAGATTATGACTTTAATTATACACTTACTTTTACAGTTCCAGTGATAGAAATTGCTAAAACCACATCATCTTTCCTTGAAGAAGGTCGTAACACCTGCAACAATAAATGCATTATACATTTCTGTCTTATTTTAAATGTCAGATTTAATTCAATATTATTTTAATAACGTTAAATACAAATTAATTTAACATATAATTAATTAATTTACGGCTTATTCTCGTCATACTTTTTCCGGTGATGGCACCGACCAGTTTCACGAAAGTTTAAATGATTTAATTTGATTTAACATAACTTTTACTCACATGTAAAGCTGAAATCCAATCAGGATTCATCTTGGAACTCAATGAAAATAATATCTCCAATGAGAATGGATCCATAATAAGAATCTCTGCGTAATATCCATTGCAGAAGAGACGTAAATCCTCGCTGTTGCACATATGATAGGCCTGTATAAAATAAAACATTATATAATTGGCTAAGACATTATATACTAAGTCCCTTTAGTCCTCATTTAAGTCCCTTTCTCTTGCCACCCTTTTCTTTTAAGAAGAGGATGGGAAGGTCAAGTGGCTTTGACGGTGGAGGAGATGCATAGGAAAGCATCCTCTTTATGTGCGTCTCCTCCGTCGAATAATGGTAGGCAACGCATCTGCAATTGTGGATGTCTATGGGCAGCGGTAGCTTCGCCATTTTGGCGGATTCAGGTGGCCGGTTGCTCGTTTGCCACCTTATGTTTTAAAAAAAAGAAAAACACTCATATTTTCCTTTGCAAATACTTAAAACCTTAAAGAGTGAAGAATGGTATATCAATTTTCTATATTAAACATATAAAATAATAACCTTAATTTATATATGTAAATAACATTAAATAATAATACTTTGCTAAATATTGTCTACAATATTTTTCCCACCTTCATTATCATACATGCTCACCTGAATATTTGTGTGGATTTGTGTTAATTTAACACTCTCCCTACATTTCCCATCAACCAGGTCCCAAGTACACATTTCTCCAGCTTCAGATGAGCTCACAATGTAGTTATTATCCTAAAATATACTTTAAATGATTATCATTATTCCAAAATGGTTATGCTACCCAGCTTTAACTATGTGGCATAGAATATGAAATATTTTTCCTGTTGTATGTTACCCTTCCCGTTGATGTAAAGTATAGCCTACATTACCCAGTGACAATGTAGCTTCTTACTAGCAAAGGCAAATTGTTTCAGTAACTTTCAAGCCAATCCAATGCATAGAAAAACTCAAATCTTTCCATTTTTATAATTAGTACATATTGGTACAAATCAAACATACAAAGATTGTAAAGTGTATTATTTTTATAGGATAATTGCTGTTGACTACATCTGCATGAAATTAAAAAAAAGAATAAAAAACATAGATTATGTTACTCAATGATAACATAGCTTTTTAATGGTGAAAGTGTTATTGAAATTGGCTCCTTAGTTATAAAATTATTGCAACACATACAAAAACATAAATCTCTCCTTTGTAAAATATTAGCATAGATAATATATAAGAGACATACCTGAATTATTGAAGCCCTGGATAAACAAGTGACAGGAGCAGTATGCCCCACAAGGAGACATCGGGGAGTCATTTGCAATGTATCAGGATTTACTTGCCAAATACAAATCTGACCATCGTAACATCCTGTAACTAGAGTTTTCTGATCCCTAGATAAATAGACCGAAGATACGCAATGCGATGGCGCATTTTTACCCCACAACACAACGGGCACGATAAGATTCGTCCCGGGCATTCTTAGCTGAAAATAATTACGTATAAATCAGCTGGTCCTTAAGTTAAGCTTTATTGAGTGGCGTTTTATACGCTGTTTGTATTTTATTAACGGTTACACTTTTTATGTAACGATGCAAACATAATATAATAAAGAATTAAATTAAAACAGGATACAAGGGCAATAATTTGATACAAACCTATTAATAGAACACTTAGACTTTGGAAAAATCTTGATACAATTTAAAACTTGAGGATCTTAATGTATTTCCATTCGTACATAAATGTTGTAAGAAGTATTAACGCAGAAAAATAATTTATATTATGCACTACGCTATTGATAACAAATTAATCAATGAACAGATGACAAGTGACACATGAGTGACACTCACAATTTAAGTGTTGCTAGAATAACAACTAAAAGTTACCATTTGTGGGAAAAAATGTTGTTTAGGTTTTTTCTCAGCACATGAACACAAAAATTCTTGTATGCACTGTTGCTCTTCAATCTCTCTTTAGAGCTCTGCGTTTGCTTCTGCGTGAGTTTCAGTTCTTCATGCAAACGTTTTTGGTTTGGTTAACTGATACTTTTTAAAAATTATCAAACTAAAAAGACTGCAAGAATACCTTCGATACCTTTTATAAGCAATTCAGTCTTATAAGGTCCTATTCTCTTGTTTTACAAAAGAAAAAAATCTGTAAAACTTTCGAATAAAAATTGACGTTTAAACGTAACGCGAGATGTTGTTTATGTTATTTATTACATAAATAGTTAATTTATAATTACAATGACTTCGGTTAAAAAGCATAATTTAAAAGACGAGAAACTCGCTGATTTGGCAGAAAAAATAGACGTTACTGATGAAATGAAATTAAAAATGTTAGCGGCCTTGGACCACCCAGAGCCTGAGGACGTTCTGTATCCACCAGAACTGAATGCTCATTTAATTGAGCAGTTGAAGGTACTCCAAATGTAACAGTTGAACCTGGAATGTAGTTTTACTTTTTTTACTATGTAATAGTAACGGCGAGATTTTTGTAACTATTAATATATCCTAATGCAGGTCTACAAAACCTAATATAAATAAAAAGGTCGTAGTTAGATGTTACATCATTAGTAGTGTTTTAATTTTAGGTAATGACTTGTGAGAATAACGAGTTGCGAAAGTTAATCTTCACAAGAGACGAAGAAGTAAAAGAACTAAATAAAACAGTAACCGATCTAAATCAGAGAATACGTGATATAATTTCTGGCACTGGGCCTGCTATATCTTCTAAATCTGCAGGTATAATAAGTGCCAAAATAACTGATTTGTGCAAACAAAATAGACATTTGATTGCTGAACTAGAAGGCTATAAAACTAAGAACGGTGCGTTGGAACGGAAAATAATGCAACTGGATTTGATAAATAAAGAAAACGAGAAATTAGATATTTGTGCATGTAAAGACGATACAACTGATGCAAACTTCGATGAGCTACAAGAACTTAACAATAAACTTGCAGCAGTTAATAAAAAATTGTTTGATAGTAAAAACAAAAATTTAGAACTAAAAAATGATATTTTAATCGCAACAAAAATCCTGCAACAAGAACTAGGTGATAAATTTAGTAGCATCAAAGAATTACAGCGCGATTTAGCAGGTTGGAAGGGCAGAGCTCAGCAAATAGTATGTTTGCAAGCGAGAATTAACGATTTGGAGGAAAAGTTGAACGGTAAACATAAAGATTTGATTGAAGCCAAAAAAAAGGATCAGAGTCAGGTTGGTAGTTTTTACTTTTTTTTTATTTACACGATCAATCTTAAGGTTTTAAATCACTCAATATTTTTAGATTATCAGGGAGTTGGAAATGAAGAGAAAAAAGGAAGTAGACATCGCAATGAAAGATTTGCAATCCATAAAAGAAGAAAATCAGGAATTGAAAAAAAAATTGGATGGTGCTAAATGCAGAGTAAAAAATTTAGAATGTGACTCATTGTCGCTGAGACAAAAAATGCAAACATTTGTTGAAAAAAGTAATCATGATGATTTGTTAATAAATGAACAAAGAGTAAGTATTTCCGTTAAGGATAGGTCTTAGCGATACAGCTGCGGCTAAAGCTTTTTGAAGTATGTACTAGGATTAGATAAGACTACTGTTTTTAGTAATTTTCTCATAGCAAACAGTTATAGGTTCCCATTTTTCTTTATTGCGGCTAACACTAAAACGTATTTATTGTTTTAGAATCAAATTAAATCTTTAGAACTGTATTACCAAGAACTTTTAAAAGAGAATACAAACAAAATAAACAAGATGAATTATGATATGGAGGAATCCAATAAACTAATGAAAAATTCTGAAGAAAAAATTGGTGCATTACAAACACAAGCAGTAGAGAAATCAATAAAAATTGAAGAGCTAAGGGGTCAGCTCGCTAAATACGAGGAATGTTCCTTGCAAAATATATTTTACACTCCTATGAAATTAGCCTCTGATAATGAAATTAAAAAACTGTCTGAACTTGTTAACACGTTAAACGAGCGTCTGGATTCCGAAAGACGTAAATGGGATGAATTGGAAGCTACTCATAGAAAGCTAAAAGAAAAAAAGAAAAGGTTGGAAAAGAAAGTAGCTAGTCAAGAAGATGAAATAAAAATTATGCGGGACTCTAGAAGGCCATCCAGAAGTTCCAAATCGTCAGTTATTAAAGACCAACAAACTGATGCAAGACATTTTTCGATTGGAAAGAAGCAGTCTTCAATCACTACAATTAATGAAAAACCAAGTTCAAGTCCATCTATTGAAACAGAGGATGCCACTACCTATGAAAGCTTGGATAAAGATGAATTAAAATTTAAATTAGAGTTAACAGAAGAAAAATTAAAAATGTTGGAAGATAAACTGAAGATGATAGAAGAGGAGAAGAGAGATGATATAACGAATTTGACAGAAATGATACAAAACTCGAAGCAATTGTTTAACGAAGCTTTAGCGGTATTACAAAAGCAGAAGTGTGTTTGTTCCTAACCACGTACAAATCAGACTTTATTAAATTAATTTAGACCTCTTTTCCTATGTGTAGACGGTGGTTTTTCGAAGTAAAATTCTTAATGCTGCCAACGCTTATTTTTAATTTGTACCACTTACAGATTTTTGTAATTTAAATTGTTAACGCAATAGAAGGCAACATTGGTCGCCGCCATTTGTCATTTTTTGGCATGCGCGTTGGGGGATGCTACGAAAATCGTGCTCGGGAGTGTTTTTTCATGAAATAAAAGTTTTGTAAACTTTGTTAGTGTATTGTGATAAACTTTTATTGTTCGGTGAAATATTTGTGGAATTCTCATAAAGTGTTTTGTGTGTAAATTATTTCAAGATGAATAAAACTTGCGCAAGGTGCGAGAAAACAGTATATCCTACAGAGGAACTAAAATGTTTGGACAAGGCAAGTAATCTTCAACATTTTCTAAATGTATGATTGTTTTTGTAGTAAGATAATTTATAAGATATTTTGAAAGTTACTTGCTCAAAACTTTTTTATGTTATACCGGTATAAATATTCAAAATAGACATGGGTGACTCATTATTTTTATTGTAATTTATGGTCATTCTAAGGTCTGCGTTAAATATTACCTCTGTGGACATTCCTTATATGGTGAAGTGTTTAAAATTGTTACGTGATTCGAGGATAATGATAAATTAATTTCTCTTATGTTGACAAAGCTTGGAAATATTTAGATGGAGTTTGTTTAATTTTGCAATACCTTATCTAACCTTAGTTTGATAACTAGTTACCTGATAGTGTTATCAGGTGATAAGAGGTAATTTGAATTAAAAAAGAACTGCATTGAATTTTTGTCTATGGCTGAGTTAATTACTGGTCAACTACTAACACTTATTCTGTTTTGAATTAAACAAAGATAGTTCCTATACATTGTCTTTATTTTTTAAATTAGATATGTCAGGCAGGCGGCCAGCCATAAAATTAAGCAAAAAAAGAGTTTTATAAAACTATGCTGCCCATGTAAGTGGGATAACAGCACGGAGATCTTGAATTTCTGTACAGTGTGTCTGTATCAAGAAATTAAATTTAATTCCAACTAGTTTTGCCAGCAAGTATGTTAATTTGTCTTGAAAAAACACTAATCAGATCTCCAGATTTAAAAAGCTTGTTTATCAATTTAATTTGATTATTGACTATTTATATACAATCATCACATAATAGTTAAATTTTATAAATAATGAATATAACCTTGAATTTTAAGATTAAATGAGAAACATTAAATTGTTGTTTATTAATACATTAAAGACTTAGTATAATACAACTTGATTATAAAGTTTTTTTGTGAACTTGTTTCTTTGAAATTTTCGATATTTTTTGAGATGTAACGTTTTAAACAGTCTGTAGGACATAGTCAGAAGAAATAGAGTAAACCTGAAACCAACGGTGTTGATTATTTCTTGCAAAATGTTATGAATTTTTAATCCATTTTAACTTCCCTTGACATAATTTTCTTTAAGTAACGGACAAAGTTAAAACTTCCAATTAAAAAGTTATTAATAATTCGTTTTTCATGGTTAGCCATGGTTGAAATATGTTTAGGAATATATTATATTAATGTATCAGAAAATTTGCATGTAAAAACAGCATTTTCCTTTATAAATAACCTCTGACCTACATGTTCGTAATTACGACTCCAATTGGTATGACATCATATCTATATATCTCGGAATTCATTGTTTATACTGAAATATTAAATTTTGGAAAATCTGTCTTCAAATATGTACATTAATTTATTTCTATTAGCAGTTCATTTGAGGTCACATTGGTCACGCGAACGTTTACCTTAAGGTCGTATCACTACTAGAATATTGCAGCTTTAATTGGCCTTATTAACTATGGTAAGATAAATAATCTCGCGACTTTTATACTCTTATACAAGTTTAATCTAGTCCCAGTGTTATAGTTGAAGACGTAAGAACTTAATTTACAACAGATGTGCGTCAAAAGTACTATCAAGTATTGAGGTGACAACATTTAAGATAAAATTATAAAAACAACATTTAAAAAAAATCACTATAACAATAGGGTCCATGTTATGACAAAAATTATTGTAGGTAATACATTATTTTCCTGTAATAGGCATTTGTAGTTATTTTTCCTTGAGTAAAAATTAAAATTATGTACCTCGCCAATATCCTTAACTAATACTGTACGTATATGTAAAATTTAAATAAAAAAAAAAGTTGATTCCGGCCAGGATCGAACTGGCGGCCTTCTGCGTGTAAAGCAGATGTGATAACCACTACACCACGGAACCAGTTGTCTGTTCTGCTTAAAATAATATCAAGATTAAACCTAATTTTATAGATACGATAATAGAGTAACGTTAATCTATTTTTGCGCAGTTAAATGTGTAGTTGCACTGCCCAAGTATTACGCTTTTCAAATATCTTGGCGGCCCAAGGACGTCGGCATGCCGCGTACATAAAAATTGTGTTCAATACTGCGACTCGTAAACTTTTGAGCCGACATGATAATTTTTAAAAGGTTTTTTTCAAGGAAAGAGATAATATTAAGTCTACAAATGGTTATGAGGTCTAAATTCTTCAGGTAGCTTTTAAATTATCTATTTCTGATCACCTCATTATGGTAATAAGGTCGTGCGAACCAGCGTTTTTCTTCAAAGCCTTGATCGCGTGCTCATCGCAGCTTTTTGCACGCTCGTTTGTCTGGGAAATTGTGTTGGCAATTTAATTGACCAGACCTCGAGTGTTAGTGCGATTAATTCCACCTCGTATACTTCATAGAAATGTTATTATAAACCATCGCAAGTTTCTTTTAATGAAATATTGGCTATCATCCACGACTCTGTCCGTGTGGAGTTAAAAAAAAGTAAGTAGCTTATGAGTTCTTCCGACTATGTTCTACGTCTATGCCAAATTTCATCCAGATCCGTTCAGATTAGGCTTCAAACATATAAAATTAGTATAAGTTTTTGAGAAATAAATGTTCGTTCATTGCGACTCAAAAATTTCAACATTATATGAATAATTTCTTGGATAAATTACGTCAGCATTATCTTACTGTCAGGGTCAAGTTGGAAAGTAAACATCAGATAAGCAAGGACGTTATTTTTGCATTTGCCGTGATTTTACACTGGGGTGACATCAGTATAAGACGTATTGTTATCTCTATTTTGTCTAAGTGAAAGAGAGGGATGAGACTATGTTTCTGGGATTTT
>NW_013525269.1:613989-622271 GCF_000836215.1 Papilio polytes | reverse complement strand
AAATTATAATACTTGCAGATTTTTGCATTTAAATGATACAAAAATTTAGTTTTGTAACACAGAAAACCGTTACAATGTACCGAGGCGGTGCGTAGCGGCATTTAATATTTCATAGACGTAACCAGGGCTTCCCAATCTTTAGAACACCTCAACTTATTCTAACTGGGCGAAATAGATACAAGCAGTTGCCTACATATTTCATCCCATCTGAAAAACAGTTACGCCTGTTAGGAAATCTTGAAAGCGACTTCGAACTCTTTTTGTTTGATGGTTTAATTTTCACTCGATTACAGCTACAGCTGCTGCTCTGCGCTTTACAATATTACGGCACGCCTGTTGAGAACCCCTGGATTAGATGTTTCCTCATTCATCAGACTGAGAATGGGGCCGACGATGCCACGTTAGCGATGCTATTGTTTGCCACTTGAAGGTCATCTGAACGGAGTCAATTTTAATTGGACCTATTCATCAGCTGTTGGCGCTCTTCGATAGCCGGATATTTACGCTATTATCTCAGAGTTTGAATTTATATCAAAAAAATATTGTTAGAAAGAAAAAGATGTATTTGTATAACGGCCAAGAAAGTAAAGCGACACCTGTGGTTTTTAAACTACGGTCCCTTAATTGGCATTTGAATGTTTCATATACTAGCGATGTTATAGAAAGTTTTTACCCAAAGTTATCCCACGAGTGTTATCGCTATCGTCAAATTTAAATGATGGCATCTTATATAATGTTTGTTTCCATTGTACAATACTTGTATAAAACAAATTTACATGCTCGATTGAGTCCAGTAGGTGCAGTATTAAATTACAAATATCATTATTGGCCGTGACAATTAATTAATGCCGTTTACAAAACAAGTAGAAGGTGTTAGTTACGTTGATATACGACGTATAAATTATATTTGTGGAGAATTGTAGACTATAAATAAGATAAATGGGAAAAGGACCAGCAATTTACCGCCACACAAATATAGGGATTATTTCCAACCATCACCCGAGATTAAAAACTTACATCCGTCCCACCATCACCAATAAGGTGACAGATGGAACCATTAAAAAAAAATAAGTTCTAACTGTCCATCCGATACAAAAGGTGGGACGGATAAAACTTTTTATTCTCATCTGTGCCCACTTAGGGACAGAGCGGGATGACGGTTGGGAATCCAAATATCTCTGTGAATATTCTAATCTTGCTGTCGAAATATTAATATAAATATTAAGAAATTGTTTTGTGTTATATGTCAAATTAAATCGAATTTTACAATAAACCCGTATGTCATAAGTTTTATAATAAAATTTGTACGTGCGTTGGATAGTCGTATGGTCACGTCTGGTGCATGAGGTATGTTATGTGTGAAAGTGCCCTGCCCTGCTCGTTGCGACGCGCAAATTGTCCACATGCGACTTAGAAAAATTAGAAAGTATAGCCCCTACTACTTGTGCATTCGATCAGGAATGTTACCGGTAAGGGCGTAATGTTCTAGTTAATATAGTTGATACTAGAAAAGGAAAATGCAGTGGAAGAGATTACGTAACGGATGTCAAAATGTACAAAGATTGGCAACTTACTAACATAACAGTTTTGCAATGGCCTAGGCGTCGATTTTCCCCTTCTCTTAAAAAGTGTCTGTTTCATTATTGTAAATATGTTTTTTATACCATGTTTGTATAATGAAAACTTAAGTAAATTATTATTTAATGTATTCTGATATCAAATTGAGATGCTAGTGTTTTTTTTATAAGTGACATAAAGTAAACATACTTAAACTATAGGATTAGAAGACGTATAAGAACTTACGGGGTGTTTATATTTATGCAAACCTATTTATATGTTTATATTTTCGCTATCGTAAACGACATGTAAACAAATCGTAACATGGTAGACTTGTTTTTAATTATACTTAGGACCTGTCCTACCACTGGCTCAAAGAGGCTCAGAAAGCTTAAAAAACAGATAAGGGAACAAAATCCGATATTTCCATATATTTTAGACGTTGAATTGTTCTCAGACAATTTACAATTTGGGGACAGGCCCTAAATATTGTAAATGCGAAAGTTTAGATGGATGGATGTTTGCTAGAGTTTCTAGCAGAAACGGCTTTACGAATTACGATGAGATTTGGTATGAATGTATATGATAGTCTGGAAGAACACATAGCCTACTCAGTTTTCCTTTTTTTTTAATTCCACGCGGACGGAATCGCGTGCGAATGCTAATAAAACAATGAAACAGTCTAATATTGGTTAAATTGACCAATAAGCAACGGGTAGTAAGTCAAAAAGTCAATGTTTAGGTTCAGTGAAGCGACGAAGTCAATGCGCGGGATACCCGTATACCGTAACGATGTAGAGTCACCACCATTTTGCATATTTTCAGTACTTTATTATAGAAAATTATCTATGTATGTTGTGACAACTATGATAGTCCTGAAATTATTAAAAAGAATCGTGTATCTAGCTCTCAAATCATTTAAGTTGTTTAATGTTTTTTAAAAGGTAGCCTAAACTTTCACTGCTGATACGGTTGTGGAAAAAGTCCTGATTTATTTCCAAAATTATTAACACCCTAGTCATTTAAATGCAATCGTGATTTGCATTGATCGATTGAATAATTCAATTTGGTGCAAATGTATTGTTCCATTGTTTCAGATTGCCCTAAGTAGTGATTAAGGTCAGTCTTTAATAATAAAAAAAAGTACGATTTTCCTTGAACGGATTCTTAACTCCATTACAAATTTATTGCTAAAGACACACTTCTGGAAATAGAAAAAAAAAAAGTGTTAAAAAGATCACGCATTCTTCCGAAATACAGGGTTTATTTAATAAATTAAACATTATATTCATTATATAAATAAAAATAATAATAAAACTCTTATAAAAACAAAGATGTATTGAAATAACTCAAATACTACTAGACCTATTTTAAAAATTCGTTCACCGATAGAAAGCTAATTTATCTGTGAGAAACATAAGCTATATATTTTTATTATTTTTCAATTTCTTGCGGACGAAGTCGCGAGCAACAGATATTAAAAATGTTTCGATTCTTTACAATCGTATTGTACAAGTATAGTTGTATCAAAAAGTACCTAAACCTGATCAATATTAGACTGTACTTGCAAAAACTGAGATTGTATTCGGTTAGAAAGCAACGATGTAGGACTGAACCGTGCTGACCCCATTTAGACGCAGATGGCGCCGCTAAGGTCGCCCGAGGCCCGGCGCCACCGACATAACCGAAAGTTAATCTGTCCTACCAAATATGTACATTACGAAACCATTATGCTGCGTAAATATTACATCTCATCGACTCAAGGTGGCTTTATTTATATATGTTATAATTTTACCTTAAATTTCGTCAAAGTATAAGTATTTATCGAGAGTTTACTACAAATCGTTAAAGTAATTTAAATAATATTAAAGGGCTAATACTTTTTTTTTTACTATTTCTTACCCATCTCAATGAGATGGGAGGAAGACTTGAGGTTGACTGCCGGTCCAAATTGGAGAAGAGTTACGCGTGATAGAAATCAGCGGAAGAGTTGTAGAAGGCCTATGCCCAGAGGCACGCTGAAATTAGAGACATAGATAACTCACCTATTTATGAAACATTAAGAATAAAAGGCTATATTATTATATTATTTTTCTTTCACTTGCCTAACTTGCTTAGTGATGATCGGATGTATCTTGCTTGTTCTAGATTTCCAAATATTTATTTAAAGAATATTATATATTAATTAAACAACAGTTAATGGTGTGACTGACCCATTGCTCCGTTACGTTTTAGTTTCGCTTTTAGTTTATCTACGTTCGAACCGAGGTTAGTCTAGGTAAGCTATCCAGATAGATAGAGCAGTTTAGCGGCCGCGCAGTATTTGATTACAGCAACGGTGAGTTTCTACTGTCGATTTTAACAATATAGCTATCTCTCTCAATGTCATTGAACAAAACAGAGATAACAATGTGTCCAGTGTTACGATTAAGTTAACGATAAACTATAATATTTTTTTTATGTTCCGATTATTATCGATTATGATATAACGTTATGATAATATCAAGGCACTGCCGCGCATAGATTAAATACATGATACTGGACGTAAACATAGCGATTTTTTTACAATAAATCAAAAAATATAAGTAACCACAACTAATGGTCGGTTTCCAGCTCCTTTTAATCATTCGTTAGTGTTTTTGGTTTGATAACTTAATTATATGAGTTTCCGACTTTTACCCCGTTGGAAATGTTAAAATAAATGGAAACTTCAGCAACTTAGCATATGCATATAATATATCTGTATTTTATTTATTTATAAGTAAAATTTTACTATGAGGATATGTCAACTTAGGTTCGAAAACAAGGTAAATCTAATTTTAGACTAAGTATCCTGTAGAAACTTCTAATGATAACCCATATTTTAAAATCCTGTACATGTAACGATTATTAAATCTTCATCAAGTTAAGAATTCAATTAATTACTCAGAGTGCGGCAGTTAATGTGTATGGTTAATCGGAGCTGAGGTCTGAGAGGTTATGGTAGGTCAGGTTTGATTACATACGCATAAGCGGTAGCGGGCCAAATCAGTAGGTCACTGTACACCATTAGTTTTCACAACACGTTACTATTTACTATGCTTTACTAGTATTTTATTAATTTAGATTTACTGTTTACAAATATTAGAAATTATGACCTTACCAGCTTTCGCCCTCGACATGTCCGCGTGTAAATAAAAAAAAAACAAAAGCAAGTAAACCATGCGTTCTTTCAGACTATCTTCTACGTCTCTGTCAAATTTCATATTCGTTCAGCCGTTTAGGCTACAAACACTAGCAAACATCCAATACATCCATCTAAACTTTCGCATTTCTGATATTAGTAAGATGTTGCCTATATACTACTTTGACTTTTGTATTATGGATATTTAATTTATACGTTCACTAGTTTTCGCCCATGGCGATCGCGTGAAATTAAAAAAGAAGTAAGTAGCCTTTGCTTTTCTGACTACGTTCTACATCTATGCCTAATTTCATTAATATTCGTTCAGTTTAGGCGGCAAACTAATAAACATCCATCCATCCAACTAAACTATCATATTTATACTATTAGAATCATAAAACTAGTGTCAAATGTTAGTAAGTCTGCGTAATATCCACAAGACTTGTCTATTACATATCATAGGAAACTCTCCTGAATTTTATTAGTAAGAACTTCATTGACTATGGCCTAGTCATACCTTATTTTCTAGAGGGAATTGCTTTAAGCATACTACTGCGCCCAGGAGGACACGGTAGTTATGGGGGATTCTCCAGTTGCGAGGCATATCCACTAAACGTCTCTGTTCCTCCAACGCATTAGACCGGGGCTACGGGCACGCTTTCGCTTTCGTCCGCGACCCCGCCTGCATGGCCTAATCATCCCTAACTTAGGGGCCCACACCCATCAGTTGGGACATGTAGTGAGTTGATGATGAAGAAACTCGTGCTTTATTTGATCATAGAGTTGATAAATTGCTCAAAATATCGAAGATTAAATTTCATTGAACCAAGACCTCGAAGTATGACGTCATAATTTACATATTACAATGGCCAATGTTACATAATAGCGTGACTTGGTCGAGAGGAATTCGGTCGCGTATTTCGCTTGACGTATAGAATGAGCTCTATGCCCAAATTTCCTGCGCTCTATAGAGACTATTATGCCGATGTTATCTATTACTAATATTATAAAGAGGAAAGATTTTTATTTTTGTATGTATTGAAATAACTCCAAAACTACTGGGTCCTTTTTTACCATTAAAAGGCTACGTTATCAGTGAGTAACATCATACTATTATTATAAATGCTAAACTTTAGATGTTATAGTATGTAGCCTAAACGGCTGAACGGATTTCGATGAAATTTCGTATAGATGTAGAGGATAGTCTGGAAGAACACATTGGCTATTCACTTTTTTTTTTAAATCCACGCGGACAACACCTAGCAACAGCTAGTATGAATATAAAAAGTATCGCAAGTTTTATATGAATTTAAAATCAAATCCACATTCAAAGTAGGTTGTATCTACGTTTAATATTGACCCTGTAAAAAAACTACCCTTGTTAATATTACAATTAATCTATACGTGAATGTTCTTCGGTAAAAAATTTACTTATAATGATGGGTGTAAATTAGTTAGAGACTGAGATAAAAACCAGACTTTTGAAGCAATTTTTAACATTTAGCATTTTGGTATGCCAAATCAAATTTCTTGCATCTTTATATTTACCAGCTGTTGCTCGCGACTTCGTCCGCGTAAAATTAAAATAATGTAGCCTATTATTATAACGTAGCTTTTTAATGCTGAAAGAATTTTTGATATCGGCTCAGTAGTTTTTGAGTTATTTCAATACATACAATAATACAAATCTTTCGTCTTTAAAATATTAGTATAGAAAAAGATACAATAGGCACCAAAATGCTTATATTCAGGTTGTGTTGCATTAAATTTTATGAGTTACCGAAAAACGAAGTTACGACACCTTAAATACAAGCTTACCGTGGGCTTCTATTGTGAAAGCATCAACACAAAAACGTTGTTATCTCAGTTTTTATTAAATAGATGACAAAGATGACTATATGTTTCGACAATGGGAACCTGCAGTTACAAATGGGTTGTTTCTCGGTATAGGATGACCTCTGGGGAATGTCAGCTGTATTGCTTAATTGTGGCATTGTTTCTTTGAGTGGGGACATGGAGCGTTTGCAAAAAAAAATTTGGACACTTTTTATTGCATTTGTCATTGACGAAAGTAAGTGTTTGCAAGAATTGCGCATGAAAGACCGACGGGACGTGACTCTTCAAACATTTTTTTAATAATGTTATCTGGACATCTTTATTGCAAAAAGAATTAAAACACATTAAAAAGATTGCTTCAATATCTTCGACAGAGCGCGCACTTGACTAAACTATCGCACAACTGTTTCGCGCTTTGATTTTTTAGTTGTAAACACTTGAAATGGTTGTGAAACAATCGACAATCGCATAACAATTTAGTCAATGGTGTGCACACGCTCTTAGCTAAACAATAATGTGCACAAATCTTTTATTGAGGACATCTCGTTGCTAAAATGTCATTTAAAAAGGGAATGTTGTAATTATGTTTTTTGTACTTTACCACCAATAGCAGTTAAGTTTTTGTTAACAAATATGTAATAGACTGTTTGTCGACAGGTGTGGCATAAAGGTTGCTTCAAATGCCAGGAATGCGGCATGACACTTAACATGCGTACCTACAAAGGCTACGGCAAACTGCCATACTGCGAAGCGTAAGTACCATCTAAATATATTATGAACTGGCTAAGCTACAAAGACTTAATCGAGATTAAAAAGTAGTAGTCAAGATGTTCTTCCAGGTTCTACATCTATGCCAAATTTCATCGAGATCCGTTCGGTAGTTTAGGCGGTAAACTCTAACAAACATCTATCCATCCATCAGAAGTTTCGTGTTTATAATGTTACTAGTTTTCGCCCGCAACTCCGTTCGCGTTGAAGTAGAAAAAACAAAAGTGAGTAGCCTATGTGTTCTTCTACTATCCTCTATGTTTATGCCAAATTTCATCGAGATCCGATCAGTCGTTTAGGCTACAAACTCTAACAAACATCCATCCATCTAAACTTTAGCATTTATAATATTAGTAAGATTAGTAAGATATAAAAACTACCTTGATCTAGTCATATTAATAAATGGTATGCTATAGGGGTTGAATAAAAAATACTGCGATTACGTATACCAAAATAAGCACTTGGCTAGGTAAATTATTTTTCATTTTGATGACTGCTCTATTTCTCTTTCTACTAGTGAACCAACAACTTTATTTCCCATCGTCATACGCTTTAAGGGAGTTTAATTGACAGATGTTTTACCTGATCCACGTTGGGAATAATATTGAGCGTTTCCATTTCTCGTTAACAATGGCATGCAACTCTGTTCACACACGCCTGGGCATTGATGGAGCGCGTCGGATCATTGCCGTCCGGCTGTGCGTTTTCACTCACATCGTGCGCAACTCGTCCGCAACTAGTCCCCTGAATTATTTATTAACTTTCATCTCACATGCTCATAATCTTTATCGTATCAGTAACAATCTTAATAGAGTTAAAGATGCCAAGGGTCTGTTGATGACCGTTTTAATACTAAACTGTTAAATCGACAAAACAAAACAAAATACACCAAAAACAAAATATTCTCAAAAAAAACAGTACACTAAAAAGTAACGAAATAATTCCTTGAAAATAGTAA
>NW_013525269.1:604314-612374 GCF_000836215.1 Papilio polytes | reverse complement strand
GCATTACCTTTCGGATAAAAAAAGAATTATCCAAATCGGTCCACTAGCGGCGGAGTTATGCCGTAACACACATAAAAAAAAAAAATATATATACCGACGAATTGAATACCTCCTTCTTTTGGGAAGTCGGTCAAAAATGTATATTCTAACCTAAAACTTTAACAGTGGTAGAGCCCGTTTAAACATCTTAGCACGAATGGGCCGGCTCGCCCGATGTAATACCACGACCACACAGAAGACAGGCGTGAAATGGGGGCAATTCCGTGTTTCGTCTGATGAGTGTGGTGCCGAAGGCCTAATTTAAGTCCATTACTCTTTACCACCCTTTTCTTATAAGAGGAGGATGGGAAGGGGAAGTGGATTTGACGGTGGAGGAGATGCATAGGAAGGGGAAATATCCTCCTTATGTGCGTCTCCTCCTCCGTCAGATAAGGGTAGGCAACGCATCTGCAACTGCCGATGTCTATGGGTAGCGGTCGCTTCGCCATTTTGGCGGATTCAGGTGGCCGCTTGCTCGTTTGCCACCTTATATTATAAAAAAAAAACTCTTATTTACTTTTTCAACATGTTTGATGTTCCTTTGTTTATTTTGACATTCAACTGAAAAATAATAGATATATCTATTAACAAAAACACATATGCCCGGTTTCTCAGCTACGTTTAACCATTTGTTACAAAGTTGACGTCTTTTTATCGTATCGTTATGATCAACCTTGACATTTAAACTTAGTTTAAAATTATAATAAACTTTATCGATGATCTTATCAAAAGGGATGCGTATTAAACTATAAATATAATGTAGTAATGATGTATGAATCAGTTGGGAATTGCGTTACTCATGTAGTAATTGCCAGATCACCGTTCACATTGTTACAGCTCAGTACAACGACTCGGTAATTATTTATATGAATCATACCTACACATCGGTTTTCCTTCTACAAAGTTGCAAACTGAATTAAATAGAAGATCTTACTAATATTATAAATGCGATAGTTTAGATGGATGGTTGGATGGATGTTTGTTAGCGTTTGTAGTCTAAACGGCTGAACGGATCTCCATGAAATTTGGCACAGGTTTAGAGCATAGTCTGGAAGAACACATAGGCTACTTTTTATCCCGGGATAAGTTACGTTTCCCGTGGGATTTATTAATTTAATTTTTTAATTTTTACTCGATCATTCCGCGACGGTTCAAAATGTCTTATTTAAATTTGGCACAGATGTAAAACAAAGTCTGGAGTATACATGGAATAAGCTTCATCCCCGAGAAATGTCCAATTCCCGAGGGATATGTAGCTTTTTATTATTTATATAGTTCGTATGTTTTCTAATACCAAGCGGACGAAGTCGCGGGCATATCAGCTCGTAATATATAATTGTTGAATTTTTAACAACGTAAGATGGATTTTTATGGTAGTTATTGGACATAAGCGTAGGTTTCTAGTAATTAATGTAAAGAAAGACTGTCTCTGAAGAATGTCGGTGCTTTATAAACAGACATTGCCTAGTGTGGGCTTTGAGTTAGTTCCTCAAAAACGAGGTTCAGGCTAAGCGTCCTGCGCTTTGCCAGTCACAAAAAAAATTGTGTAGGCATCATCAAACGCATACTAACGTTAATTACAAATGTATTCTTTATCATGGTTTAGTATTAAAAGTTCAAATTGTAATTATTCAATCTTTTTTGGTTCCAATTAAATTATTTCTACTCTGTCTAATTGACTTACTGAATAAATCTTATTATTTCATACGCTTGTAAAATGCGCTCCAGAATCTCTATTGGACCATGCGATATAACATCACAAAATCCCACTTACGTTATAGAAACTTCCAAACCGCCGCGCGTTGAATCATAAATGAAAACGAAATCTCGCACATGTATCGTTATGCATGAACACAGTTTTTATGTGTAGATCACGTTCCATTGTCGATTACATTACGCCGTTTATATGTGACCACTCACCTAGTTCCTACCGTAGCGCACAATGAAAACGAAAGCGAAACTAACTATAAAAAGATTACACAATCGTGCATCCGTAACACAGCGTGGTATGGTTTGAAATATGCAAAGAAATATTTATTTTAAAAGACACAATTGGTTGACACTACCTTAAAAAATGGACAGCCCATAAGACATGGTATTTTGTGTCTAATTATAAGGATTCAACTGTAATAATAAAAATAGAGATAGAAAGTATCGTTACTAACGTCCAAAGGCGCGTTTAAGATGGTAAGAACCACAAACTGTTATTACCAAAACATGACCTATCCATTTTTACAGATCAGTGTTTGACATGTGTGTCAAAAATAAAACGTATCGAATACTTCACTCGTGAAAATTGGTTCAATCGTTTAAATTATAGGAGGTTACAAAAGAATTGACCTATAAACAAACATGTTATATCTTCTAATATTATAAATGCTAATGTTTAGATGGATGTTTGTTAGAGTTTTTAGCCTAAACTGTTGAAAGGATCTCGATGAAATTCAGCATAGATGTAGATGATTTTCTGTAAGTACACATAGGCTACTTGCTTTTGTTTTTGTTTTCTGCGCCAACGAAGTTGCGGGCGAAAGTATCTCATAATTACAAGCTCCTGCTGTTACCATAAGGATAACAACCGTGCGTCTAAATAAGTCAATGGTATAATTGGATAAGAAAAAATCAACTCTAAACCTATCAGACAAGGTCAAAATTAGGTTAACGTTAAGGTACAGTATCAGTATGCATATTGCGTAGTAAATGAATACTTTACGTACTGTTTATGTTTTTGTAATTATTATTATATCATAGTAACAAGACATTGTGTTGATTGAATAATGATTGATGTTTTAATTGATTGTTAGCTGATATATTGGGAACCTAAATGCAACCTCTGTTATTTTATTATTATTTTTTATATTATAAGGTGGCAAAGGAGCAAGCGGACAGCTGAATCCGTCATTTGGCGAAACAACCGCTGCCCATATACAAGCGCAATTGCAAATGCGTTGCCTGCCCTAATACGACGGAGGAGGAGATGCACATAAAGAGGATATTTCCTCCTATGCGTCTCCACCGCCGTCAAATCCACTCTCCCATCCAATCCTTTCCTCCAAAAAAGGGTGAAAAGGGAAAGCGACTAAAATTGGGCCTCCGGCACTACAGTCATCAGACGAAATGCGGAATTGCTTCCACTTTACTAGTCTTCTGTGTAGTCGTGGTATTGCACCGGGCGAGCCGACCCATTCGTGCAAAGATATTAAAGCTCGTTATACCGCGATATTACACAAAATGCTTATAAATTACGCCGTTAGTTCAAAAATTACAAGTACTTATTAAAAGATTCCAAAATTAAATAGGCTCGTTGTTTAGTAAGTTAGTCTGCGAAGGTTTGTATTTAAAGGTTCAATGCATTAAATGTGGTCTTGTTTGAAATTTCCACCTGTCATAAAGTTTGTATGGTACTATACCTAAAAACAAAAATTCGTTGCAGTGATTGTGTTATACGATGTGCAGACTTTTATCGAAGACCTTGCCGATATCCTTGTATTGGTGAATGCATATTGCATCTACTGGGTCATTTATAAAATTAATAAACTCGATTTTTGTTACGTTAGTATGTTTTGCTGGGAGTTATTTAATCTATGGCGTATTAAAAAGTGTTAAAACCAAGGTAAACTCGGAAAAACTCGAGTTGTGTAATTGCTGATGTTACCAAACTTATTAGGTTCAATTTATGACAAAGAAACCCTTTAAATGTTCGCTAAACTCGTTTCTCTATTTAGGATGCACCTATAAATTGTATTTTTTTTTATTACAACTTATATTTTCACCATAAATTCCAGTCACGTGCCGAAAGCAAAACCCACAACAATGGCGGAGACGCCGGAGCTGAAACGGATAGCGGAGAACACCAAGATTCAGAGCAACGTCAAGTATCACGCGGACTTCGAGAAGAGCAAGGGCAAATTTACACAGGTATGCGATATACTACTTATTGCAATGGTGTAGACTTTAATGTCATAAGAATTACTTCTCCATCTATCACAGAGGAAAGTTCTAGAAGAGTTTACTTATTAGTTTTATAAAGACTTATTAAAGTCTATAAATTGACTACATAGATAAATCTTTGCTTGAAATGTTTACTTAATCCGTAACTTAATGTAGACTGGCTGTTGGTCTTGATTTCGTCCACGTGAGATTAAAAAATATAGCCTTTGTTACTCTGCGATAACGTAACTAATGGTGAAAGAATTTTTGGAATACGCCCAGTAGTTT
The DNA here is from genome assembly GCF_000836215.1 of Papilio polytes. Classification (NCBI taxonomy): domain Eukaryota; kingdom Metazoa; phylum Arthropoda; class Insecta; order Lepidoptera; family Papilionidae; genus Papilio; species Papilio polytes. The sequence goes on along the minus strand of NW_013525269.1, from coordinate 608,117 downwards.
TTAAGTTATTTCAATACACGCAAAAATAAAAAAATTTTTTCCTCTTTATAATATTACTATAGATTAATTATAATAAATCTACATTAAGTACTTGTGATATATGTTTGTCGGTAATGAAAAACTCAGAGTTATTAATAGTCCTGTTCTCGTATTCCAGGTAGCAGATGATCCAGAAACGCTAAGAATTAAAGCGAACACGAAAATAATAAGCAATGTGGCATACCACGGAGACCTCGCCAAGAAAGCCGCAATGGAAAAGCAGCGACAAATCAATGAAAATGGGGAGCTAATTGGTAAGTACTGTTAGGAAGAAAACTAGTACCGTTGTATAGAATTGGCGCAACACTAGTTTATCGGCACGTCCCTAGCTGACAGCTGTCAATGTCATTAGAAGGATTGATTTTCGCGCGCATTCCTGACGATATCTCGAGTGGAGTGTTTAAAATAACATCGCTAGTTACAATTATATTAATTGTATGAAAGTACTACTGCTATAAAACAATAACCGAGAAGGAGACGCACATCAAGAGTACATTTCCCCTTCACATGCGTCTCCTCCACCGTCAAATCCACTTTTCCTTTCCATCCTTTCCTCTTAAAAAAGGGTGGAAAGGAAAGTTCTCTATCACTGTTAAATGTAACTGTGATGAACAACTTATTTAAAATAATTAGTTTTTTTTGCTACAAAACTCCACCGAAATAAGGGCATTTGAAATCCAAAACAATACAAATAATAGCGGGTTTTGAATTTCCGTTCTTCTGTGTGAACATAATACTTGTTACATTACGTAACATAAAATATTTCTTGTCAAAATGCAATTTGCTATAGTTTTAAATAATTTTGTCTCATTATCGGGTTTATTTGAAATCATTTCACATTCATTTGTCAAGCACTTTTGGGTGTGGTTTTGTGTTTTTTGTCTATTCAAGTTGTGGAAAATGTGAAATGTATATGTCTTTTGTATAAAATTATATTTTAAAATCTCAATAAACTAAAATTCAAATGTTCTGTACATTTCACTTTCCACAATATTTTGGTTCTCTGGTTCAAATGTATTCAGACAAATTGTGAAATAAATTACACTTTTGTGTAACTTTACGTTTCATTGTCACAACAACCTGAAATTTTTTCATTGTTACATAAAAATATTGAAATAACGTGACACAAACTGTCTGAAGCAATTTATGTTGTAACGTATCTAACTGTGGCATCGTCACTAATTCCTATTTGTCCAACCGCTTACATATAGATGTCGCATCTAACGACAATTATCATCAACAAATCGACAACTACGCCACGGAAATGCTACCACCGAGTCTACCACCAAACCAGCCACAAAAGAACCACTACCAACCACCGCCACAACAACCACAGCCACCCCAACAACCACAACCACCCAGACAATACCAAGAACAGTATCGACCGCAGAAAGAAGAATATACGTACCAATATCAGAAATACGACGCACCAGAGCAGTACCAGAATCACGGAAACCAGTACGCATACGGCCAGTACCCACAGAATTATGGCGCAAACACGCAGCCCAAGATCGGCAGGATCCAGGACTACGACCCCCTGAGCGACGGCCCCCGCGCACCCCCAAATATACAGCACGCCTCCGCTACTGTAATATACAACAGCACACGAGATGGCAAGCAGAGAGGTTTGTACAAGTCTTGGAGGCGAATTATAAATTAGGTGATGCTCGCGGATTTAGCCGCGTGAAATTAAAATAAAATAAGAAAATATAGCCCATATTACTTACTGATAACATAGCTTTTTAATGATAAAAGAATTTATGAATTCGGTCCCGTAGTTTTGAGTTCAATACAAACAAAAATACATTTGCAATTTGTATTTTTGTATGTCTATAATATTATAATAGTATAGATAATAAAAAAAGTAACAAAAGGTTTACGAAAAGCTCGTGTTCAAATCTTATTTCGATTATTTTCTGTCTTGGTCAATAAAAAACAAATTTATAGTTTGCCTCTAATATACTTTTTTTAATGAACATGTAAAAAATTTGTCACGCTTTTTCGACAAGGTTATGGTGTCACTGTTTGTTATTCTATCACAACTGTGTGTGGCTTTATTTAATGTGTGTTTCGGGTGCAATGTTGCATTTATATCACTTGGTAATAGATTCTTTTACACATTTAATTGAACAATCAATTATAACTTCATAAAAAACAATTTACAACTTACAAAGTTACTTACAAGTACTCTACCAAGACAATTTATTAAAACCTTAGAAAACCCTAGATTTCTTATTAAGGAATAGGGTAATATGTACTGTCGCGGACATCCGCGGTGTTTCACTTCAGGAATAGTTCCCTTGTTCATTGTTACAAATAACTAATAAGATAGTGAGTGTAAACGAAGGGATAATAAAAATACACTAGCCGTGTAGTACTAACCGAATTATTGTAGAGACACAGATTTTTATTTGTTATAAAATGTACAAACGATTATAGCTTTTAAGGAACACCGCCTGTCTCCCTGATTGTACACTAAAATCTTCGCCTATAAAACATAATATCACTTATAGTTAGTAATTGATATTAGCAGGAGGTCAGCAAGCGACGCAACAGAGCAGGCAGATAGGACGTGTGACCGACCTCGACCCCCTGGCGGCGGAGCAACCGCGATCCAACAACAACCACCACCCCACGAACCAGGTACACACACCCCCAATAAGTAACCATGTTATACTATGTTGAGTTTATTCATCACACCCACACAACAGGTTATTGTCCTCCAAATAACTCTATCATACGTCATCTCAGTCATCACTCCCTTTTTGATCATGTCACCTTTTACGCAATGCATCCATCTCTTTCTAGGTCTACCTCTACCGATGTACCCTTCCACACTCATAACTAACGTTCTCCTTGTAACATGCGATTCATCCCTCCTCATAACATGCCCCCATGCTAACCTTTTACTCCTTACCTTCTCTACCACTGGGGCTACTCTCATACTTCCTCTAATATACTCACTAAGTTGAGTTTATCGTTGAATTAATAAAAATGTTTTTTTCAGCGAGTGTACATCGCGATGTACGATTACGAAGCGAATGATAGCGACGAAGTAAGTTTATTATTATTAATTACATATATATTCCCATTTTATAATACATTAGTTGTTGCTTGCGATTTCGCGAAATTTAAAAATATCGCCTACGTAATAGGTAACAGCTTTCTAATGGTGATAGATTATTTGAAATCGGCCCAGCAGTTTTAGAGTTATTTCAATATATACAAAAATTCAAATCTTTCCTTTTTATAATGTTAGTATAGACTAGCTTTCGTTCACGATTCGGACGCGCAGAATTAATAAAAAAACTTAGTAATTAGCTTATGTCTTCTTTCAGACTATGTTCTATATCTGTGCCAAAATTCATCAAGATCCGTTCAGCAGTTTAGGCTACACACACTAACAAACATCCATCGAAACTATTGCATTTATATTAGTAAGATAAGATTTGGCGATTTAAAAAAATTGACTAGTCAATCCTTCAGACAAAATTTTCATTAAAATAATGATAAAATCATATTAATATTTATTCTCTCAGTAATAAGGTATGTTTTCCTTTGTACAGGTGTCGTTCCGCGAAGGCGACTACATATCCAACGTGACGTCAATCGACGAGGGCTGGATGACTGGCGAGGTGCTGCGCACTGGCCGCACTGGTATGCTGCCCGCCAACTACGTCGAACTGGCGCCAGCGCCGCCGCACCACTACGCCAACTAGAATACTGACAAACGCCAACATAACGCCACATTACACAACTTCGCC
>NW_013525269.1:600288-603202 GCF_000836215.1 Papilio polytes | reverse complement strand
TTTATTTGTTAATCTCAGAACAGAGAAGCTTCTTTTAATTCTTGCTCTGTAAATAATTTAGTGGTTTATATCCATTATTGTTTTAAGTAATGACTTTTATTTCTTAATAAATTCGTACTTGATGTAATTTGAAATGCATAATACGTTAACGTCCATTCGCACGGGCGCTTTTATAACGCGCGTTAAAATAACGTTGAAATACAATAAACGCATTTCCGTGTATCTGTTTATACGGCAACGCTTTTTTATTTAGTATTGAATTTTGAACACGAAACAAAAGTGATATTGAAGCGTTTGTACATGCGAAACTGTAAAAAAACGCCAATGCCTTGCGTTAAAAAAACGCACGTTCGAATGGAGGGCTTAGAAATTATTTTAATAATATGAAACAGACCGACTCATCTATATGACCGTTATATTGATTGCCAATTAGCTTATATTTTGTTTACATAAATAAAAAAATGATTAAAAAAAGCTTATTATAATAATTGTTAGACGCACGTGTTGAAGCGGTTAACTTTAGTAATATCTTATTTATTCTCTATCTGTCGTAACAAACATTGTTTACGGCGAGATATTGTTTTTATTTTAAGAAAGTTAAATATTCATCACAAAGTAATGGTATGTTTGAAGCTAGAGATGGGAGTACGGTTATGTAACAAAAAAAAACATTAAGATAAGGACACTATCGTAACAACTATGTACAACATTGTTACCCCTTTAAAAAAAACAGCTTAGCCCATCTATAAATACATTTAATTTACACGATTGGCGCTCAAAAAAGTGAAGCAACTATAAGAAGGCATCCACAGTGCAAACGCACCTTAACAATAACAATTTCATAGTAATGGTTTAACGCTGCGGGCAGTGACCCAACAATACTCGCTTCTCTAGCTTCATACTGTACCGAAGGCATCGAGATATTTTGTATTGGACACAGTATTACTCGAGCGATGTTACAGTGCCTTTGTAATATTTTAATAAAATTAAGCCGCAATTCAGAAGTTTTATTTTACTCAATCCCATCATCCAAGTTACGGATCTTCATTGTAGATGTCAATCTACACGCCAAACTAAATAACACTAAGTTAAAATGCAACTTCAAAAATGTATTTAACAAAAAATATACAGACGAAATGAGTACCTCCTTTTGGGGTGTCGGTCAAAAACTATCAATTATAACTTATTTTTTCTTCTAATTTATAGAAATCATTAAACACTGATTATTTAACTATATTATCTATCAAATCAACTATCTGATCCAATTTAAAAATTGCGAAGTAAAGAACCATTTTACTTTAATATTATAAATTAAAATACGTCTTATTGCCAATAACCCTGTATTTATACAGAAGAGAAATGAAAGGCACTATTATTTTATACATTTATTTATTTTAATATGCATTTCACATAAAGACTACATACTAATAATTTCATGCAACATAACATTTGATTATATTAAGTGTGTAAAATCTAATAAAATATTTATAATACTCCGTAAGCAACTAGCGGCAAATCTGCTCAGGCACGTTTAAGGCACCGGACACCAGATGGCACTGGTCTTACATAAAATAAAAGTTTCCCTTATTCTATAGAGTAAATTCAAATTTTTGGAATTAAACATAATTTCGCAAGGTAACTAAATCTAACTCAACTTAAAGCTAACAAACTAAATGTACTTATTATTATATTAAAAGGACAAAATTAATATAATAGTGGAAACTGTAGCTGCCTACATAACAATAACAAAAATAATTATATTACTTAAAATCGACATTTCATGTTCGATTCAAATTAAAAATAATTATCATCTATAGAATAAACTTTAGATAAAGAAAAATATATTTCAACATTCACGTTTACGAAAACATAAAGCACTAATTTCTAATCTAATTGACAATTTAAAACTTACAATAATTGTTAGTTTGTGATTTGATGTGGTGAAAAGTTAGTAAAACCATCAAAAAATTACAATAAATGTATTTTTGTATGCATAATCACGTATTTATTAATATTTCTGTAGTTTTTGTCCAAATGTGACATATATCGACATGTAGTTTTGTTTAAAATAACACATGCTCCACGATATTTTTTATTTTCTACAAAAGAGTTTATGAAAATCTTTTTGCCTTATTTAAGCATTCACGTTAGGATTGAAACGTTTTTTTTTAAAAAAATAATGCAAACATATTTAACAAACTTAACGCTAACAATAAAACAAGTTCTAATAAGAATGCTAGCTTAAAAAACCGCACATTCAGTGCTATATCATAATTATTATAAAGAAACAGGCAGCACTGCCATTTAACTTAAAGTTATAACTTGAAGACAAGTTATATAGTCAACAAAACATGTTATGTAAATTGGAGAAAAATGTCTCGCTAACACACATCATATTAGATCAACAATATCTGATATGATTGGTCAAAGTCAAACTAAAGAGTTGCAGTGACGCTGAAGACATTTAAAAACTATATAGACAGGCATAGTAAAAGTTTTTTACCGGTACCGGTTTTTGTCGTGCATATGAAATATAAGGATTATTCCAAACTGTCACCCCGCTTCATCACCACGTGGAGACAAATGAGAATAAAAAGTTACATCCGTCCCACCATCACCTATAAGGTGAGGTAGAACCGTTAAAATAAGTTCCAACTATCTTCTCGTCGCAAAATGTGGGACGGATGAAACTGTCTTCACGTGGGACAAAGCGGGGTGACGGTTAGGAATAATCAAAATATAAACGTGGGATCGTGGTCCAGCGCAACCTTAATAAAAAAATAATGACACTTATTGGAAACATAATACAATTAATTACATTTACATGTGATTTGGGGAATTATCAACAGTTAGCATTCCGAGATGTGTAAAATATCTCAAGTGAAGTGTCAACTATGGTTCTATATATTTTTTA
>NW_013525269.1:589448-598776 GCF_000836215.1 Papilio polytes | reverse complement strand
AAAACACAAGTCACTCACTTTGCATGCAAAGCATTAAACAGACGTATCCCATCAGCTAGGCCGCAGATCTGGATAATATCGTCACGGGATAACCTGAGAAAAAAAACAATATCTTACTAATATAAATGCAAAAGTTTAGATAAATGTTTGTTAGAGTTTGTAGCCTTAACTACTGAACGGATTTTGATAAAATTTGTCACAGACATAGAGAAGAACACATACGCTACTTACTTTTTATTTCTACGCAGACGGAGTCGCGGGAGAAAGCTAGCTTGTCTCTAATTATTTCAAAATATGCAAGCGTCATACCGCAGCAGATCCGCGCCAGAGAAATTGGCGAAGGTCGGTGCATGCTGGGAGAAGCGGTGCTGAGACAACCACGCCTGAGTCTCCGTTGATGAAGCCTCCTTTGACAGACCACCGCTCTGCAAATATAACTTAATATGTATTTTCTGTTATACTCAGAATTCTTAATTAATCACTGAAAGTCACCTTAGGTGTAATGTTACATAATATAGTTTATATAATTAGCATAAAAAAGTGAATTATTGTTATGACCCCAGCCAGGTATAGGCCTCCTCCATTCGTTTCCACTTTTCCCTGTTACATTTACATAGTGTGGCTCATTGCTTGGTTTCCTCAACATAACTGCATGAATTCGACATGTAACATTTTATACTACACCTTGTAACGTCGATCTGTATGCATGAGTATACTAAACTAAGGGTAATTTTATAAAGACTGAGTACATAACTCATGCATACAATATTTTTTATAATCGAAACCTAACAATACCTATGATTAACACAATTGGACATATTTATATTATAAATGCGAAATTTAGAGTGGACGGATGTTTGTTAAGTCCATCGAGAACACGGTCTAGAAGAGCACAGGTTATTTCCTCACATTTCATTTTAATCCCTATAAGCGGAAACTACCTCTGATAAAAAGAAAATGCTAGTATATTACCTTGTCAGGATCCTCCGCTGACTGTGGTAGGTCAGGCAGGATGGCATCCGGCGAGTGGCACTGCGGAGTGTTCACTTTCACATCCCCACCACTGTATATACATATTAAGTAAATATTAAATATTGCTCCTTTTAGAGTAATACAAATGTAAGTGAACATTAAATAAATCACACAAATACACATTATCCTCGGGAAGCTGCCAATAATTATTTTAACATTAGTCCACAGAGCAATCAGTGTAAACCAATTTGTCGCACATTGTATTGCAACTACATTGTAGCTGTCTAAATATAAGTTAATTGCCGCAAAGATGCAATGTCTTTCATTTGAACCAACATTTTATTAATCTAAATGATTAATATATCTTATATAAACTTTTTAGCTAATAGTAATAAGACATACTCACTCTTGACAGTAAAGTGGTTTCATCTGGTTGGTTGTAGCAAGAATAGCTGCAAGAGAACATTTTATTAATAAATAAAATGAAAACACAAGATATCTATGTAAATCTTACTAACATTATAAATGCGAAAGTTGGGATGGATGGATAGTTTCTTAGATTTTGCCTGGTAAACAACTGAATGAAATTTGGCATGTAGAGCATGTAGAGTACATACTGATTTCTAACAACATTAAAAAAAACAAGTAAGTAACCTCTACAATCGAGGGTCATTGCATGGTCATGGTGGTTATAAGTGAGAAACTCATGTTAGATTGGATAGAAACCACATTCAAGAAAAAATATAGAACTTCTATGCAGTCTCGGTTATCCATGTTTAATTATATTTGTGTTTTAATTGTATACAAAGTTGATTACTGTTACTTACCAGGTTGTTGCAGTGCAGGTTTGTTCACCACCATAGGACTTGAAACAGATTTAGGGGCCACACTGAAACCAAACAAATCTATTTAGATAAAAACTTACATGTTTGATTACAGATTTACAATTAATACAAAAACTAATGGTATATGGCCAAAATAAGGCATAGACTAAAGTTGCATTACCATTATCACAATATTTTCATTAACACAAGTTATCTGTCTGTCAAGAAGCAGTTAAAAAAACTATTTTTGTTGTAATAAAAATTTACAATATAGAGTATGTTCTAGCACATGTTAACATACTAATCGTTGATTCTTTTTAAACAGTATTGAATAAATCTTATAATTGAAAATATTTACAATGAGAATAATGTTACATTTTTGGAAGGAGGTACCTTGTTTAACAAGTTAACAGTGTTGTTAATTGGATCTTCCTCTTGGCACTATAAATGTTTTGTTTGTGCAATATCAGCTGATTCACAAATGTAAAAAAATAAAATGTAAGCGTACAAAGATACTAATCCTATAAAATACAAGATGTATTGAAGTGCTATGACCAAATGAAAGGCAATGTGTTGCTAAAATGTAGTAAAATTCGGTAAAATCCGGATATTTACGCTAGTCGTGAGTACAGCCGCGCCGGCCTGACGTGTACGTTGGCAGCTTTCAGCCGGCGTGCCAGCTCTCTGTACGTATCAGGGTCCGCTTCGATCTCGACCTCGGCTTTCAACAACGAAAACTTCATCCGCCAACCTCGGGCTTCGACGCCGTGTATCAGCCGAGCTCTGAGAACGACCCCGCGCCCCAAATGCCGCGCACTCAGTCTCTGCTCGAGAACGAGCATAATACTCGTCAGCTATAGTCCTGTCTCGTCAGGTTGAAGAAGATAAAGGCTCCGGAACCGACGCGGTACGCCAAGCCGCCGGCAACCACCACCATAGCTGGTCCACGGGCCGCCTCAACAACCATTTGTCACGATTACCGAAGGTTCCACAAAGCACTCGCGTCAACAAATATAATTACTGTCTGTTTTGTTCACTTGTCTAACATTATTTCCAAAAGAAGTGCGTTAAATGACGAATAAAAACGTTGTCAAATATTCTTATCTTCAGTGTTGTGTAAGTTAAAACCGTACGTAATGGAACACTGCAGTATAAACTCAGTTCGAAAGCAGTCTACGAATTTGCAGAATATCACAAGCAAATATTATTAAGAAAACAGAAGCAAAACGCAACAAACGTACGACGGAAGGCAAACGACTGGGCTGAATGGCCGCTGATTGGTTGAGTGAGGCGCGTTTGTCGATTGGATCCAAACCGGTTAGAATCGGTTCGCAGTGGCCGGACCCGGCTCGCGTTGCATTGGACAACGTCATGCGGTGCGGACTAGTGAAGGGCAATAACATTTTTAATCGATATTATATATCATTTTTCCAGTAAGAATAAAAAAATACTCCGACAAAGGACTGTTCTGGTATGGGTACAGCAGAGAATTAAAACGTTTTATTGTTATGCAAGAACTTTTATCAACATCAAATCGGCAACAAACCGGATATTATATATACTCTGTGCAATTTCGGGTAATACGTTAGTATTAAACCCGCATGAACTGGTTTTATGTCGGGCTATTACTTATTTCGAAGAAAGGACGCTGTCATACTGTAAGGCATGTGTGCATCCAATGAGATTTTAGTGGGGAGAATAAATGCAACACAGTGAAGGGCATCACTATTACACGATGCAGAAGCAAAATAAACCGACCTGACACAACATTAGTATTTGTAAATCGTAGTTTCTCCTCTCGTCATTAGCGTCTATAAATTAATAAACAAATAATGAATCTAAAAACAATATTCATGACGTAAAGAGGGCAAAAGTATGAAATTACATTATTTTTGAATTATCGCTAAGAAGTTTTAGTACAATGTTGTGTATGAATAGTTTCCGTTGCACTGACGCAATTTAGGTTGTCGATGGTCAAGGCGCGAAAATCGTTCGAGATGACGTTTCTGAGTGTGTCTTTTTTAAGTGCTTTTGCGTTTTTCTAATCTCTTTTGACCCTTTTAAATGAATCTCTACAGTCTCCAATTAATGACACGGATTAATAGTGGTCTTTATAAATTAAATTTTAAGAGTCTTAACGTTTAACTAAATCCTTGTTTACGTAATAAACATAACTAGAAGTAATCAGTAAATAATCATCACCCAAACATAACTACTTCGAACGGGTTGAGTTCTCCGTCGGAAGTGGTAGAGGCGAATTCAATGCGGCTAAATATAGCGCAGCGCAATTATGAAAACTGGGACAAGATACTTTCGTGCGCATGTCGTATATTTTTGTTACGCTCACGCTGATGCCATTATGGATCTAGCAGAGCGCGCAAAGATAAACTGTTTGACTTCTGTACCAAATTGTAAAAGTAACAACAGTTTGCATATAAAATATATAAAGAATTACAAACGTATAGGCTGCAACATTTTGAATATCTGAAAGTAGAAACTACCAAATATATAAAAGTAAAAGCCTATAAAATTACATGGATCTTGCTGAAAACTCTTACATCTGCAACCTGTAACGTCATATTTTCTTTCTAAACAATTGGCCCGGTACGTAACCTGGTGACGGTTACGCAGAGATTAACAACAGATGCTTGTCAAATCGGGTTTTTCAATTTTTGTATAAACAATACTAGTTAGTGTAAATTCTTTATAATATCTCAGATGTTCCGTTTCACAACTTTAGACTATATTTATGTCAAACTAAGTTGCTTCCTTTGTGTAAAATGTTTGTATGAAAAAACTTCCGTTATTTCTCAATTTCTTAGTCTATGACCTCTGTTTTAACTGCAAAGACGGAAATCTCGGTCAAATCCTACGAAACAGCCGAAACGTTGAGTACGGTAACGTAATTTGTTTCATAATAAGGCAAGCTACAAGACTAACTGTGACGTAACAGTTTTATTTTGAAAACCTATCGACGTAATACAAGTTAAATAACACTTTATTGCAATGTTGTGACCTGGAAAATAATATTTCGATTACATGCAAGGCATAACATAACGTTAATATTCTTAAAAAGTAAAAAGCGTAAAAGTTTGCGCCTTATAGGTATTTTTTGCAAACCGATAACAATTATTATCGATAATCGTTTCCTAAATCTGTTCACATCCTTTGTTACGTCACAGTGACAGCTTATGTAACCTGCCTTTTATTTTAACACCTATTTAATTAAACAGTTTAATGCATTGAAGAAAAAAGTAGCGCCTGAATTTATTATACTTGTGGTAGTTATGGAGTTGTCTGCAATGACCCCGTTAGTAGTTACAGCGTGAAATGTGCAAGGTGCCTTTGTTAGCCGCTGGCTGCAATTGGTACTCGGTGCGATGAATTACCGCACTAGCGGGGTCAGAGAAAGGTCATAGAGAATGAGCGGTAAAACATTTTTGTCTCAGCCAACATCTTCGAGTCGTTGAATTTAAATCTAGTTAAAAAATACTAATTAAAAATTAACTCATTATATTTATGTATGAATTTAATTTAAAACTAAACTTGATTGCACTAATATTTTCTTTATGTGCTTTGCATTCTGGGGATGATATTCAGATGGAATATTTGTAATTTAATAAATAAAAAGTTACTTTATTATTAACAGTTCTACTAAATAGATATAGCCATTTAACACGGGAAACCACTTACGTTAGTATTTCCAAACGATAGATAAGATAGGTAAAACACAGGCTAGACAGAGCCTCTCCTCCAAAAGCGATATAGCAAACACTATCAAAATACGATAAAAATGACATAAACCAAGAACGGTATTTGCCTGTGGGTAGGCCGAATTTATCGCTTTTTTTCAGCGTATTTTTAAATTTGACATTTTTCAACAATAGGGCAAATTCATCATAAGGACGAATATCGTCCAAAAACCTTTTGTTAGTATTGGTAAAATTCTCGACTGTTCTGTAATAGATTTAAACACAGTCCTAGAAGTCGGATCAAGGGTAAATGGACTGATTGTCCTCAGCTCCGGTGACCATTTAGTGGCGCATCGCATTTACCAATTTGTATATCATTTAGACGACAATAGCTGAGTGACTCACAGTACGTCCTGTGATTAACACATTGTTAGGACTAACTAAACAAGATCAAGCTACGCTACGATGCATATATAGAACTATGACGTCAGAGTAGTTTAATCGTGGGTTTCCACAGTACAAAACCGTCCGTTCTTATCTTAATGAAAGAGCCTTGCCAGTCGATCAAGTAGAAATCAAGCCCATGAGTGAAATGGGGGCTAGTAATGAGTTCTTTTTTTTTATTTAAAAGAAAATACTTATCGAAATGTGGTCTATTTTTTTTAAATTGACAAGTCGTTTTTGAGTTATTCATGGGATCTGTAGGGATTGTAAGGAGCCTAGTGGGATTTGGTAATATACATTGCTTAGATACAATTTTAAAAACTATGAAAGAGTAAGTTTAAAGTCATTTACATAAAAAAAAACATATGTCTAATAACTATTAAACAATATCATCCGTACTGTCTGGTAATTGCATCATCAATAAAAACCGCCGCGGCTGCATGGAAACCGGTAAATGGGGCTTCGACGGCGCGTAACCGGTTCATTGCGGATAGTCTCGATGCAGACCTTCACTGGTTTATATCCCCTCTGCTTTTACCCTGTTCTTACCTAAATTACATCTCAGACTAGATTGTTAAGATGTTGTAGGGTTGACAACTTTCTTTATGATATACTTTTTTTTTTTATTGTACATAACTTTATGTCTGGCTGAAATATTTACATTTACACTTTGTTGTCTTCTTATTAGAAAAAAAAAATACTTTCTATTTGCACTTGCTAATAATTTTTTTTAAGCGCTTGACGTTATTTATCCTAAATAATGGAGTCTCTTATATCTCCAATTTTTAGTTAAAATTGGAGATATGAAGCATGTTGACAATGAAAATGTACTTTTACGGATACTTACATAGTATGGTTTGCATTTTTTTTAATTATTCATGATTAAAGTAAAATGTTGCGAGGGGAGCCATTCTGCGCTCAGCGGTCCTTGAATCGCTAAAATTACTGAAAGTGATAATAAGTGCTTACCATAATTCTGGTGAGTACGGTGGTGAAGTGGTGACAAGCGACGGCGGTGGCATCATGGCATCATTTGAGAGCTATTGACAAATGCACTTAGATTAGATTTTTGTTGATCATATTCGATATTTATTGAGATTAAAGTCGTGCTCAGAACCGAAATTATCTACTTTGGCCCATTATTCTTTTATTTCATTGCTAAGTAAAAATTTAATTTTTAATCGATTGCCAATTATTAGTTAATATTAATAACTAGCTTTCACCTGCGAGTCCGTCCGCGTCAAAAATAAAATAAGTAAGTAGCCCATGTGTTCTAAACTCATTTACGACACCGCCAAATATCATTGAAATCTTTTCAGCGGTTTAGGCTACAGACTCTAGCAAACATCCATCCATCCATCCATGTAGGCTTTCACATTTATAATATTAGTAAGATTGTTGTTTTCGGTTATCTTTGTAACTCAGTTCACACCACACAATTTAATCATAATTATTTCTCTAGTAATCTTAGATTATTAGAGATATTTGTTAGAGTTTGTAGCCTAAACGGCTGAACGGATTTCGATGAAATTTGGTATAGATATAGAGGATGGTACGGAAGAACACATAGGCATATAGGGCTAGTCGCGGGTAAAAGCTAGTCATTTAACAAGTAAATTATGGTTATAGGGGGTGTGCAGTTACCGTGGTGAGCACGGTGGCGTCGCAGCCGGGCTGGTACTTGTCGTGGTCGGCGCGCGGCCGCCGCAGCACCTTCTCGCGGTCCTGCTTGTGCTTCCTGTCCGCTCCCTTCAGCTTGAACACCTAACACAGTTTACATTTACACCTATATAAATACCTTGTTTACCTTTTAACTATACAAAATCAATTTAAAACTTGTTTTATACAATAAATGCTAAATAAAACATTAGTGTTTTTTAAAGATTGAGTAGTCTTGTTTTAATTTACGCAGTAAGGTTATTAATTTAATATCTAAAAGAGTTGTTTTTACACATTTATTAAAAACGTACATTTTTTAATATATCCGTCTGTATTACAAACTGCGTTTGTTCCGTATAATTTTAAAAACGGTTGGGTTGATTTAGACAGAACTTTCACTGGAAACAGACACATTAAAATAACGTATAGACGAGGAATAGCGAACAACATTTTATCACCCCTACTTTATCTGAAAGTTACTATATCAGTTTAATGCCACCTCGTGTCCTCAAATGGACACAATTAAACATTTTATATAATAATCTCCATCTTTTTTTAAAAAGAAACTAAACAGAACTTTAAAATAAAAAGGAAACATATAATAACACTTATCGATATTATATATCGATTATCGATATTATATCGATTTTAGTTATTGATTATGTGAAAAATGTCTCAAATGAAGTTTCAACAATGCCGCCTCTATACATTTGAATGTCTTTGGTTATAGGTTACTCTTTCTTTAAATTCTGTGTAGATGTAATTATTTCGTACCTTGATCTGACAGGCGGCGGCATGCAGCCTATTGAGGTCGTCACTGGCGAGGTACGTCTCCACTTGTATGCGGAACGGCACGCCCTTCTCACCGCCGTGCTTCTTCGCTGTGAATTCCGTTGATATGCAGTTCACCTAAAAACGTAATAAATATTACACTATCACTATTTTAACGAATTCGATGTACGTCATGGAGCCCATCGTCTACAACCCGCTGGAGGCTACCAACCTCGCAGTATCTATCTATACTATTATAATAAAGCGTCAACACACACTTCTTTGTTGCCTAAGATGTCAGTGATTACAGCATATTTTTGAATAATTCTTGCTTTAATAAAAAGCCCCACACTTACGTCGCGGTTTACGCTATATATTATCACACATTTAAACTCAGAGGGTAATTAAATTGGTAAAAACCCTGATGTGGGAAAGGGACCATAGGCTACAAGCTGCCAACATCAAGAAAGTAAGATTGCCAAGGATTGTCATCATGTCATGTCATTTTGACATTTGCAATTGATAATTTAACACATCTAAACAAAATAATAAAACTTTCATAATTTCATGCGGATGAAGTCGAACGCCAACAGCTTGTTTAACAATAAGTTTTAAACTTGGCTTATCCAGAAAGGTCTTTATAGTTGAGATTTTTTCTGCTACAATGATTTGCTTTATGTGTATATAATAAAACATTTGTATTCAACTTAAAGTAGTTATCGATATTAAACAATTAATATAATTGTAACTAGCGATATTAATTTAAACATTTCACTAGAGATCTCGTCAGGAATGCGCGCAAAAATCAACCCTAATGACATTGACAGCTGTCAGTTAGAGATGTGACGTTTATGTCGATAAACTAGTGTTGCGCGAATTCTACAGCGCGGTACTAATTTTCTTCTTAACAATATTAAAAGAATATATCTTGGTAAGCAAAATATCTAATCGTTGACAAATATTCCG
>NW_013525269.1:556602-589171 GCF_000836215.1 Papilio polytes | reverse complement strand
TTAAGGGTACAAATTCTAACAAACAAACATGCATCCATCTAAACTTTCGCATTAATAAAATTAGTATGTATATTATTAATGCAAAAAAATATATAAAATTAGAATTATAGTCAGAATTTTGTCTACATCACAGACAAAATTCTAACAATCAACTTTTTCTTTTATTTTCTTTATACTAATGAAATATATTTTATACTAGCTTTCGCCCGAGACTCCGTCCGCGTGGTATTAAAAAAAGTAGCCTATGTGTTCTTCCAGAGTATCCTTTACATCTATACGAAATTTCATCGATATCCGTTCAGCAGTTTAGGCTACAAACTCTAACAAACATCCATCCATCCATCTAAACTTTCACATTTATAATATTAGTATATAGCCAAAACGACTACACCTTTTTTGACAGGTAAGGTGGTATTAAATTCTTATTCTTCCCATGATTATCATAAAGGAAGATTTTGATGTGATTTTTTTGTTTTTTTACTAATATAAAGGGTTTTTGTTACCTCTACGATGCGCTCCCCGGGGCGGTCTGCATGCCACTGGGCGATCTGCTCGCGTTCCATGTATTGCAGCCGACGCTCGTGGAAGCAGATCTTTATCACGCTCTGTACAAAATTCATTATTAACCGTGGGTTTACACTGCTGAAAGATGTCTTAAACGTATTTTTGATGAATTGAGGCAATGAAATCGAATAGTTACGGAGAAAACGTAAAACCGGACTAAATGCATGCAATGCTTGTTTCGTTTTTATTTTTAAAATAAATTAATCGAATTTTAAAGAAATTCTGTCATTTTAAAGGGGATAAGAACAAAATTTCTTTTTAGAAAGATTATTTTTGAATTTAAAAGTGTTTAAACTAGTGTAATTATATTTACTTTTAATATTTTTCCTTTGTAATGTGAGAGGTCTCCTAGTTTCTTCAGTTTGATCTCATAGGGCTGTCCCTGGTTGAGATATGTGAGTGTCTCCTCGTTTTGTTTAGTGGCGATAGAGGTCGCTGCAGCCAACACGTACTGGAACCTGACACATATATTATTATAGTGTGAAAAATATAATTGGTTATTTCGTATTTATATTATACAAGCTTTCCGTCAGGCTTCATCCATATGAAATTATACAAAATAAATTTTATTGTTTACATTGCAAATGTCAAAATTTAAAAATATCATATTATCGAAGGCCTTTGACATTGAATAACAATTACTACGGTAATTGTTATACCACAGCTTGTAATTTATGTCCATTTCCCGCATTACGGTTTTTTGCCAATTATTTACTCCCTAAGTTTAATAGCGTGAAAATATATAGCTTAAAGCATGTCGTAAATGTAGGGCTTTTTATTAAAGAAAGAGTTATTCAAAAAGACGCTGTGTTTCAGACATCCTATATAACTAAGTAGTGTGTGTTTTTATTAGGCAGAGTTTGTCTGATTGTAATGAACAAGGCATTTTTTCTGTTAATAGAGCAAGTGTCCGCGACAGTACATGACAGTACCTTGTATCATCCTTGAAGCTGGGTTCCGAGCGCTGTACTGGCGAGTGCAGGAAACCATCCAGCGAGCTGACTGGCGAGCACATCAGCAGACCTGGATCTGAAACAAGGAGACACACTATGATCGAATTCAATATCATCTTCCTTCTTTTTGTCTTGTTTATTGTTATTGAAACTTACTCTTATTTTCGTGCATGGGAGGCGAGTGGTATCCAGTGATGGGCACCAGCGCGCCAGTCTGCATCGCCTGGCACTGCATCTCCGGACTACACGCTGTTGAAAAATTAAATTAACCCTTAATTCTATAGTTTCCAGTGTGATGAATAATTAATTTAAAAAAATCAACTGAACTAGTTCAGAAAAAAATACGTGAGATTTTCATTTTAGTACGTTAGTAACATGTAATATAAATAGAATCAGTAAGTACTTTTATATATATTGAAAGTAGAGTTTAATTTAGATGAAAATAATCTGTGTGTTTGAAATAGAAATAGAAATAATTTTACTGAAAAATAAGAGATTACCAATAACAATTACAGTTATACCAATTAAAAGATAAATACAAGTTGTGGTTAATATACGATTAATCTGGTGATGCCCACACTAGGCAATGCCTGTATCGTGGGCATCGAAAACAGCAGGAAAAATCTTTTGATTCTTTTTAACATTATTGTAATATTTTAAGTGTACATTCAGCGCTTAAGTTGGCACGTTGACACCTAGAGTACTGTAGTTGCATACGTGCCAACTTCAAGATAGTATAGTGCACTCACATTGGTCCGGCAAGATGGCGTTGTGCGGCGGCGACTGCTGGCAGGAGCCCTCCTCCATGCCGTCGCGGTTCACGCTGTCCACCACCATGCTGGTTATCTAAAATATTACAAACAATAATTAGATACAATTTTTTTATTGTCGTCGCATCATTACTTTTTTAAAAATGGGCTAGAATTAGTTCTTCGTTATCTATCAGATAAGCACAAAATACTTCTAATTCAAGTCTGTCTTTTGTTAGTGGTATCAGGGATCGAGTAAGCCTATACGTCGGAAAGATGTTGTTCAATTACTACCATCGATAAACACATAGACTGGGTTTCCATAACTCATATAACAACATAGCTAAGCATCTTTTTATAGAGTACTAGTTATTGCTCGCGACTTCATCCACGTGAAATGTAAAAATATTGCCTATGCTACTCAACGATAACGTAGCTTTATAATGGTGATAGGATTGACATCCGCCCAGTAGATATTGAGTTATTCCAATATACAAATCTTTCTTCTTCCTAAATATTATAATATTAGATGTACATTGGAAACGAAAGGTACGGACCTGTCTGTCGTCAATGCGTCGTGTGCAGGGCCAGGCGCGGCGCGGCGGGGACAGCACGGCGCCAGTCGGAGAAGGCGCCTCTTGTTTGAACACCGACAGCGACGGCAGCGACAGTAACGCTTCGCTACACACAATACTCTTAATTAAAAACATAACTATAGAAGTTGTAATTGGCTTAGAAATTAATAACAACGGTCACTTTTATTAGGCACTAGCTATCGCCCGCGATCACGTCTGTATGGTAATAAAAGAGAAAAAAGTAAGTAGTCGGTGTGTTCTTCCAGACTACCCTCTACATCTATACCAAATTTCATCGAAATGCGTTCAGCCGTTTAGGCAATAATCTCTAACAAACATCCATCCAACCATCTGATCTTTCGCATTTATAATATTAAGTTGATTGCTTTCGCCCTCTACACTTTAAGCGAGAAAAGTAAGTAGCCCATGTGTTCTTCCAGACCACGCTCTACATCTATACTAAATATCATTGAGATCCTTTCAGCCATTTTGACTACAAACTCTTAACAAACATCCATCTAAACTTTCGCATTTATAATTAGTACGATAGTAAGGGCCTGTCCCACCACTGGCTGATAGGGGCTCAGATAGCTTAAAAATGACGTCACTGTCAGATAAGGGAACAAAATCCGGTATTTCCATCACATATTTTAGATATTGGATTATTATCAGACAATTTACAATTTGGTGGGACAGACCGCAAGACTAATTGAACCAGTAACACCTAATCTTTTAAGATTTTTTTGGTAAGGAACTAACTTCATAGACAACTCTCCAGGTAGGTCTAGGTCTAGATCGTTGACCTGCCAACCAGGGGACAGATGCGAGGAGGACGAGCTCGTACCGCTTCCGCCCATCTCTCCCAGCGACGCTGAAAGAAACGAAATACATAATTAATAAAGACAATAATGAGGTGCACGTGTATTTAGGACGGTACGTAATCTAGTCTAGATTTGGTCATAGACTAAGAAGCTATAGACAAGAATGGACAATTTAATTGATGTTAACGTACGTAAGGCGTGTTTGCGTGTGTTACTGTAGTAAACGTAGTTTATAAAAATAGCACTATGCTATTCACATAGAGGGCTCAAGTTATAGTATTTCTGGTTAAAAATTTGGATGGAAAATCCACAATGTTTTCAACCAACATCATTGTCTCTGTCAATAATTAGTATCCACGTAGAAATCAGTCTAAATTCAATTAGCAAAACAATTGTTATCAGTGCGTGACGTCACATCACACATACACGAGGCGGGTTTATCAGGCGGGTCGCTGACAATTACGAGCAAGATAGCTCTGAACCTAGTCTATAAACTGGTTACTGTTATCAGCGCTGTCCGGTTTTCTAGTGAAATGGTTTGTCTTGACAGACTCTCTAATTGCTTTGTATTTCATATCTCCTAACATCTGTATTCATACTTATCAGACACCATTAAAGGGGGACCTGTTTTTGCTTCATTCCGAGATTTTTAATGGTCACTAAATGAATTGCTTATTCAAATAAAAAGTCGTTTTTATCTTGGAAAATGTACAATCAGATAAATTGCAGGCGTATTGCAGAGAAAAGTTAATAGATAAGGAAATTAAGTGACATAGAAGAGGTAAAGAAATTCATTATGACTAGTAGTGAAAAGATAGGCAGTAAAATATCAAAGACTATTTGCTTCAAGTACTGGAACGTATTGTACATAATGATTTGTTAATAAAAAAGCAATAAATCAATATATTCGTTATTTTTATAGCATCAAGAAGACGTTCCTTATTGGACTTCAAACGGTGATGAAATGTGAACAATAATAGCCCGTGTCTGCGATATCATTGTTCTTTGACCTCTGTTGTGCCAGTCGACTGAACTGGTAACCACTGGAAGATTGTTTGCAATATTTTAATGATTTTCGATGAATTACTTGTATTCTTGATAAGGTAACTTAGTAACAATTTATAATAAAGGCTAATTATCAAGTTTTATAGCGATTTTATTTGTTTCAATAATCTTGTTTTTTGAGTGGTGAACACTTTTGAATGGCCTAAACCATTTAAAAGAGTATCATGCATAAGTGTATTATCTTAGTACCGAATTAAGTTTGAATAAGAGGCAACGAACAAATCAAAAATTAGGCTATAAACTTTCATTCAATTCAAAGTATTTCGTCTAGATTATAACGTTCTCGTTTGTATGATGAATTATATGAGTAAATACCATAAGCATTGTAGGTGATGCTTGCGAACGCATGTGCTCCAAACTCCGAGAAACGGCGACCCTCTCGTGCTTCTCTTGCCGCGAACTGCAGTACTGCGGCTGCGGATACCCTATCCGCTTGTGATGCTACGGAATCTTCAACCATTATCACCACTCTCTTAGATTTGCAACTTCAAGAAAGTGGCTATATGCTGGCAGTTTTAATTCTATCCGTATCAAGATAGATGGCGTTGTATTTTTTAAGCTTTATTTAGTTTTTTGTGTGGTTTTTTCATATCTTCAATTACTATTTGCACTTTTGTTTTAATGTTTGATTCACTGTCATAAAACACTACTTTGTTTTAACATCCATAAGACAACTCCTTTCAATAACGTCCAGTACGTGTTAGACTTTATGTCTCCAATTCTCAATGTCATCTTACACGAGCGCCTCATACACTGTCATTCACAACTTACAAGAAAAATAAGTTTGCAGTCTGTCTAAATTTCGTAATAAGATAAAATTTAACTTCATACTAGCTTACTTTCGTAAGTAAAAAAAGATTACTTTCGGAGATTGGAATAAGGGAAGTTGTATCAAAGTGCTGATTTACAGGAACTAATCTACATAATGACCGAGTTATATCTAGGCTACAGCCCGTGAGATTTTTAATGCCATAAGTTAGCGAACGAGCAAGCGGCCACCTGAATCCACCAAAATGGTGAAGCGACCGCTACCCATGGACATCCGAAATTGCAGATGCGTTGCTTACCATTAATCAACGGAGAAGACGCACATAAAAAAGATATTTCCCCTTCCTAAGAGACTCCTCCAACGTAAAATCCACTATCGTCATCGCATCTTTCCCTTATAAGAAAAGGGTGGAAAGGGAAAGGGACTAAAGTTGGGCCTCCGTCAATATCAAATGCATTTTACAAACTATACCTATGTCTTACAGTGACTTTTTGCATCATTGTCAGCTAAATACTGAAACGAATCTTATACAGTTCGCTTCGTAAGCACCGCTTACAATTACATGTCAAAAAATGTAAGGTATTTGGAGTTAATCGCGGGCTCATTATTTAGATCGTTGTTACATATTTAAATGTCGTGTCAGTATTCGGCCGTTTATTTAATAGTCAATACCTAACTACAATGACTTTAATATCATGAGGTGGAAAACGAACAAGAGTCCTGACTTCGCCTTAATAGCGAAGGATAGTTTTAAATATATCGTTAAGATGGTAATTTATTTTTGTAGGTTGTAAAAAAGTAGGCGTTTTTAGACTTCAACAAAAACCGACGCGTATTGTTGGCAATTGTTGCATAACTTGGTATACGTCAGAGGTGATAATTTTTTATGACATTGATCTAAGATGAAGGATGTTGTGACGTATTTTCTAAATAATAAAAATAGAATAATATGTTGTAGATTAAGCAAGCGTAGATCATATTTTGATAAAAAAAATCACCTCAAGTATGCTTTCAATAAGCAAATAACTTATAGACAAACTAGCTTTTGCCCATGACTGCGCGTAGTATTAAACTCTAACAAACATCTATCCATCTAAACTTTCACATTGATAATATTAGAAGCAGAGAATCGCTAAATTTCAGAATTGTTCAATCGTCATCAGCTAATAAATGTCTCCAATTAGGGGCTCCAAACCAAGTTAAGTGCAAAATTATTATTCGTTTCGTGATAATTATAAAAAACAGAATTGTACCGAATTAGGTATTAATATGTCGTTGCATGTGTATCCCATCTGTTGCTTAATCTTTGACATCGAAGTGTTAATTACATAGTAGCGTATCGCGTATTTTGGTACAAGATTACAAATGTACAGGTAAAAATGAAGGTGTGTCCGGAGACGGATATAATCAGTTTTCTGAAAGGATCGATGGCAATGATTATTGATTAGTCGCACTCAGATCGGCCAAGCGGGAGACATGAATTTTACAGATTAATTTCATAATGGTCATGGAAAGATTTGGTTCGGCACTCCTAATGGGCAGCAGAGGTTAAACTTTGACAGCAAAGAGATGTATTATGAATAGTAATAGAATACAAGTAGAAGTGAATCAAATTAGATACAGGAGAACCTCGATAAGTTAAAGTCGAAGGGAAAAACAAAATATTTTAAGTTATAGAGAGATATGTTATAGAGGTTTTGGGCTTTGATAGGAAGGGAACATATTATTTTTTGAAGTTATAGAGGTTTTTTAGTTACCGAGGTTTGAGTTATCGAGGTTCTACTGTATTCGTTAGGTGTGAAAAAACGCAAACAAGCTATTCTAATGTCGTGAAACTGTTTTTATTATGATCACGTGCTAAATGTTTTACAATGTAACGTGTTACGATTGCTTACGTACGTGTGCAAATGTTTGTCAAATTGTATTCATGGTTTACGAGTAACTATGACTGGAGTATATTTTTTTAATGAATTAATCATACTTCATAGATAGATGGATGTTTGTTAGTTTGTAGCCTAAACGGCTGAACGGATTAGGATGAAATTTGGTACAGATGTAGAGGATAGTCTGGAAGAACACATAGGCAACTAACTTTTGTTTTTTTTAATTCCACGCGGTTGGAGTCATGAAGGCTAGTATAGTATAACTCACGCTCAAAAAGATATAAGTGATATTTTTGCAAAGAAATCTTACACTAAATTTAGTCAATACCATAAGTTTGTTACGTATATTTATATATTAAAATTTCCTCAACCAGCGCTTTGCCATACGGGTATAGTATTTTATTACCCGTATGAATATAACACATTACTATAGACACGCTATTTACAACGTAAATTTCATACATTGTAGAAATGAAATAGAATTCTGGAATACTTAAAGATTTTTTTTAGTTAAAAATGTACAGTTACAAGCAGTTTTTTTTTTCGTTTTATCATCATCTTTCTGCTTATCCTACTTCCGTAGGGCCGCACAACAGGTTTTTGTCCTCCACATAACACTATCATACGTCATCTCAGTCATCACTTCCTTTTTCATCATGTCACCTTTTACGCAATCCATCCATCTCTTTCTAGGTCTACCTCTACCGGTGTACCACACTCATAACTAACGTTCTCCTTGTAACATGCGATTCATCCCTCCTCATAACATGCCCATACCATGCTAACCTTTACTCCTAACCTTCTCCACTGGGGCTATTCGAACTTCAATACAAACATACTTCAATTCAAATAACACAATAAATTTATTAATGAAAATTATGTAATACATCTGTAGCAGAAGTTAATTGCTTGATACGGTTTTATCTTTGGTACATGTCAAATTATTGCGTAAAAAATCAACGTATATCGATAAGAAACGCCTTGGGTGTTAGTTTGTAGACTTGTAAAACGCTAATTACGCTTAGTTACTGTCAACTGTTCAGTTAAAGTTTTACCTGATCAGTTCGACTGTTTAAAATTGTCACAACATAACATATGTAGAGGGATTTACAGTAGTCTTCCACTGTCAAAACTTTTGTAAGACATATATTTTTTATTCTCCTTGAAAAATAAGACAATAAGAAAATTGTTACAGCAGAATTACACGTTTGAATATCTCCTCTCCAGCGTATACGTGCTTTTGAATAGACCAGATATTTATAACATAGTAATTATGAAGATATAAAGTCACGTAATTCTGTTTTTGAATTCGTGACGTTTTATTTCTTTAACATTTGCCGTTTCATTCTATTTTTTTAAATCGTTCGATGTTTCAGAGATTTGATATCACGATTTAGGTAATCGATCATTTGAAATAATTTTAATCTAGATTATAATTTTACAACAATGAACTATAATAAGTTTATTTTTTAAATAATAATCTAGATGATGTAGTGATATTTTAGATAACAAACATTCTTTAATATTGTTTAATCGAAAGAAACCAACTTGATATTAATCTTACTTGATATTATAAATGTGAAAGTTTAGTTGGATGAATGTTTGTTAGAGTTTGTAGCCTAAACGGCTGAACGGATTTCGATGAAATTTGGTATTAATGTAGAAGACATTCTGGAAGAACACATAAGCTACTCAGTTTGTTTTTTTTAATCTCACGCGAACGGAGTCGCGGACGAAAGCTATTGAACTTACTTATTGAACATATTAATGTGAAGACTTGTATTCAATATCTTCAAGTTTCTATCAAACAACTCAAATAAAAAAGCTATATGCAAAAATGCATGTTATGTAGCTTTACTAAGATCAATTTATTTTAACTAAATTTTCACGAGGTTAATGTAGTATTCATATCTATAAGAATAACCATACTCAGAACTTTTTCAGTTAAAAGACATTGCTTTGAAATACTATAAATTCTGTTTCAATACATGGTGATAAAAACACCGGTTGGACAACAACTTTTGACAACTTTTGCCTATTACTCGCTTATAAAAAAAATGTTTACGCTAATTTGCATATATTAACTAAAAATAGATCACAATTTGCATAACCATGTTTACTATGCGATTCTCTGATTTACATGATATAACTTCACTTTTAGTTCTCCATAATTTTGCTATTAAGTGTATTATTAAGTCATAACATAGGTAAAGAGAAGTATTTTACATGTATAACAGACTGCAAACTGATTCCTTCATTTAGCACTAAGAAACATTGAATAAACTGATCTATTACAAGCCAAGACACATTTAATATCACAAACAAACAATATCAATGCACATAAGGTCACGAGTGTGCTGATAAATAATCTTTTTTTTTAAATGTGCGTGCGTTCCTCAGCCGCATCGCGCCGGTTACTGGCCATGCACCAAAGTTTATAATTTGTCTTCCCATTATCAGTTCTTTACATAGACTAACATAATATTTTCACGTTTACCAAAGCGTTGGTAGTCTCTCAGAGTACATTATCATCGTTTGGGTTGTAAACGTTTTTAGATATATTCTATACTAGCTATTCCTGTGCGATTTCATCCGCATTAAATTATGAAAATCTTATTTTATTGTTTACATGTGTCAAATTATCAATTGCAAATGTCAAAATGACATAACATGATGACAAACCATGGCAACCATACTTCTTTCATGTTGGCAGTTTGTAAATTATGGACCCTTTCCCACATAAAGGTTTATTTTCCAATTTATTTATCCCCCGAGTTTAATAGCGTAAAAATATATAGCCTAAAGCATGTCATAAGTGCAGGGCTTTTTATTAAAGAAAGAATTATTCAAAAATATGATGTGATTGTTGACATCCTGCGCCACAAAGTAATGTGTTTACGCTTTATTACATTGGTATAGATTACTGACATCACAAATCTTTAAATTGACCTCGCACAATGCGACGAACTATGATTGCAGATTCCAGGTTTAATTTTATACAAAAGTGGTCAATTAGGCATAATGTGACGCGTCATACGTTACCTTTGGTACTTAATCTTTGTCGCGCTCGTCTTTCGTTATTGGTCGAGTAATAACAACATAGCATTGAGTGTGAACACTTAATTGTTACAATTGTAACATTCGAATAGATGGTTTTATACGAAATAGGTCAAACTGTCTACGAGTGATTAAAAAATAGCCTAAAAAGTTATGTGATAAGAGAGAAGAGTTCATAAGAAGTTAACAATAAACTATTCTATAGCAACTTATTTGTAACGTCTAATTAAAATAGTAATTCATAATAATGCTACACGAGTTTCGAACTGTCGATTATAACAGCTTTAAATATTGGTTAGCTGAAATTGTCGAGAAAATTACTCCCGAAAATCTCTAGACATCTAAGCTTATTCTTTGACCAGATGTACATTATTCCATACTCTTAAAAGTTTATATACACAGTAAGGTACGTACCCATAATTTTCTTCGGCGGCACCTTCCTGGGCTCCTTCTCGTCGGCGTCCTCGCGCCGCATGGTCTTATCGTCCCCCTGGTGCCACTTCCTCTTACGACCTTCTCTTTCCTCCAGGTACATCCCGAACTCCTCCTCTCTACCCACCAGAGTGAGCCTCACTGACGACTCCCACGTGAACGGGTCCTCCTTACGACCCTCATGCATAATAAGCCCTGTATAGTCTCTGTCTGCGTCATACGATTCCATTACACCCGGGCCATAGCGCCCGCACTACACTAAAAGTCACTGAATGAACGATGAATGATAGATGAATGATTTTGTTTGACCGTAACGCGGCGAATAGGTTAAAACAGCACGAAGAACGAGTTGTACAACTTCTTGATACCCGTCGTCTCTCTTTGGCGGTGACTTTGGAGGAGTTCGTTCTCTATTTTCAATAGCATGTTTGTATTGGAGCGACAGAGATGGTACTGTATGTGGGGCACGAGGCCCGGGAACGGTTTGCTTGTGAAACGATTGCCGATCAAATACGTTCGCTGGTGGCTGGGAATGGCCTCCATGGGGCACACTTGGCGACGTTGGGACTCGACTCGGGATCGAATATTGCACTCGGGTACGCGTCTGTGCGCTGATGCTACGGCTCCTGCAAACAATAACAACACTTTTAAAACGCGTAAGCATATTAAAAAATAGACATTTGACATTTAATAATAAATACAACAACAAACTATAGCTAAATATGACGTGGGGGCCTTCAGGTGGGATTGTGGTCAAATGCTAGCTTAACAAATAAAAAAAAAAAAACACAGAAAGAAGAAGACATTGTACAACAACAGGATTGCTATTTGTATAAGTCTCCAATATCACCTTTTAGGTAATAGAAAAAACGCAAAAGACCACTCAAATCACTCAGACAAACTGGGAGAATTTTCTTCTAACATGTTTCTAATAACATTTATTTATACGTCTATCGAGATTAAAGTACAAAGCACAATGCACTCAATTTAAGACACTATAATAATGCAGACTAGCTTACATAGCATTTTCGTAATTATTTAAATTAAGACAGTTTTACACTCCATCCGTTGTAATTTATGTCAACTAAGCAATGATTATTATTTCACCTGACATAGTTGTTTGAACTGAAATATTATATTTAACCGTAATACATTATATTGTTACATATAAATGTTATGTAATAAACATTGCGTTCATTTTAATGTATGTTTAATAACACTGTGTTAAACAGCAGAAAGGCATATAACATATAGTTTTTTTTTTTTTTAATTTTAAGGTGGCAAACGAGCAAGCGGCCATCTGAATCCACTGAAATGAAAAGTGACCGCTGCCCATAAACATCCGCAATTGCAGATGCGTTGCCTGCCCTTAATTGACGACGGAGGAGAAGACGAACATAAAGGGGAAATTTCCTCTTCCTATGCGTCTCCTCCACCGTCAAATCCACTTTTCTTGCCCATCCTTTCCTCTTAAGAAAAGGGTGGAAAGGGAAAGGGACTAAAATTAGGCCATACTTATCAGACGAAACGCAGAATTGCTTCCACTTCACGGCTGTTTTCTGTATGGTCGTGTCATTACACCGGGCGAGCCGTCCCATTCGTGCGCAGATGTTAAAGCGGGCTCTACCACTATTAGTAGTAGTTAGTTTAAAATAGTAGTTTAAATTTACTATATGAAAAGGTAACTTTTTGATATGGTTTTAGGAGTTGAGGGTTGATAAGTATTCTATTCGTAGCCTAGACGTTTAATATACAGAAAGTTCTTGGTATTAATTACATACATCAGTTTTGAAAATAACTATGGAAATACCATTGCTTAATATATACAAAAGTCGTTAGTTGAACAAATTATTGGAAAAACCAGGATTTTTCGATGCAGGGAGATTGAACATATGTGTTTAAATTCACAAAGAATTTTTGATTGTAAAGTTTTGTGGCTACAATAGTTATGTTTGAAAAATCTTTTAATATCAATCAAAGTATAAGGAATCCGACAAAAATTATTTGAGTTCAATGCCTTTTAAAAAGCAAAGGTTTAATGTTAAGAAATTTTTATAAGAAAAATAAATTAAAAAAGGGAACATCTGAATATTATTTAGACTCAACAATTTTGCATTTTTTTTAATTTTCACTCGTTGACTGTAATGTACCAACACGAAGAACGTTACTTCCATTATGCCAAAAACCGCACAAATTTCCTCACCTTAAACTTGAGTCCTTTGCAACGCACTAAAACACTTTGTAAATCGTCCAGTGGGGGCTGGCGCGAGGACATTCAAGCCATATTGGCGAACTACCATATAAACGCGGCCGTGACTCGCCCGTCGCCGTCTTTAACGAACATCGCGTCAATCCACCATTTTGAAATTATACACGACAGGATGTCTTAATAAACGTAAGGCCAATTTGCGAACGCTTATTCTGATCGTGGACTTCCGATAATGGCGTATTTTCGAAAACTATGCAGTGAATAGTCGTCGAGAACGCACGGTCGTCGACGGTGGCTCGGACCTCTATCGCTAAATTGATGGTACGAAGACGGTCAAATGAATAAGAACGCAATATTGTCATTAATTCCCTGGCCAATGGCGAGAGAGGAGCGATGTGTGGACGTCGGGAATTGGGAGCACTTGGACGGCAGGGTCGCACGATCGCCGGGTCAAGACGCGCCCGTGGGGTACCGTCGCCAATTCGCAAGGTTCCGTACAAGATTTCTGCAACACGTGTTGAAAAGAAGTTATAGTAGAATCGAATAAAAATTTTTACTCACATAAAATGTTAATTTTTAAGAATTGTACAAAAATATAGTTTGTAGTATTCACAGAACTAGTTTAGTCTAAATATTATTAAAATTAAATACAAAAAATTCTAGAGACAGCCCTGTTTTTTGCTAATACTTGACAGTTGATGCGAACAATTTTTTACTTTAACGTGAGTATAGTCAAGGTTTCATGTAAA
This sequence comes from Papilio polytes, assembly GCF_000836215.1. Classification (NCBI taxonomy): domain Eukaryota; kingdom Metazoa; phylum Arthropoda; class Insecta; order Lepidoptera; family Papilionidae; genus Papilio; species Papilio polytes. The sequence goes on along the minus strand of NW_013525269.1, from coordinate 575,345 downwards.
CTTTCCGATGACTTTAACTCAAAAAAATAGTAAACGGAACTTTCCGAATATAAGAAAAAAAACGTGACTTGACAAGACAAGGGCCTCACGTACTCGTCAACCGAGGATCTTAATTGATACATATTGGCGACAATTAAAGCGCGGTACGCGAAACAACTTTATTGCGAATTTCAAGAACACTCAGAGTATAATAAATATGACCAATTGAAACGGAAGCGAAACATTGTCGCAGTAAAAAATACAAAATAAAATTCTGAATTGCGAACTGAAATAAGGAAGTAGGCACGTGGTTTAGTTATTAATAACTAGCTTTTGCTCACAACTTCGTCCACGTAAAAAGGGGTAAATATTTTGGATAAAAACCCTAATGTAGGAAAGAGACCATAAGTTGCTGCCAACATCAAGGAAGCAAGACAGTCAAGGTGTTTCATGTCGTGTCATTATGACATTTGCTATTGATAATTTGACAAATGTAAACAATAAAATAAAATTTTCACAATTTCATGCGGATGAAGCCGCACGGGAACAGCTAGTATCAAGATGAAATGTTATGGGACGCTCTTGGAGTTATCAAAATGGGTAGGAAATAAAGATCCTCGACTGTAAATAGCTATTAAGCTAACACGAGCCATCCTTCGATAGCATCACCACCCATCAGGTAGAAACATGGTCAAGCTCTAACTTATACATTAAAATATATATATAGTTACGTAGTACCTGTACTAGATAATTTATCTAGTAGTCTAGTGGTTCAATAAAGCCCCTACATGGAGCATTTGTACACTTGCGATGTCAATTATGTTTATCTCATTTCCTGCGACTGCGGCCATTGTCAACCTGAGCGCTATTGTTGTTTTGATTTATACTGTTCAATTTGCTATTGCAATTTAGTCTTGGTATCAAAGTATTGCCGCTTTAGCAGTAGAGGGACATTGGACATAACGTTTACAGCCTATTTAAAAATAGTTTTATGTTTCTATGTACGTACTTGGAGAGTTGCAAAAGCACTGCATTGATTTTGATCAAACGAAATGAATCGTGTTGGGAGATCTAAGCGCTTATCTTATAAATAACTTTAACATAAATAACTAGCTGTTCCCGTGCGGCTTCATCCGCATGAAATTATGATATTACCAAATGTCAAAATGATATGACATGACAAACCTTGGCAATCTCTTTCCCACGTTAAGGTTTTTGTCCAAAATATTTACCCCAAAGTTTATTGGCGTGAAAATATATAGCCTAAAGCGTGACGTAAGTGAAGGGCGTTTTATTAAAAAAAAGAATTATTCAAAAACATGCTGTAATTGCTGGCATCTTAGGCAACAAAAAAGTGTGTGTTTACGCTTTATTATAATAGTATAGATATAGATTATACATTATTATAATCTCTATCTTTTACGACTGGTATGTATGTATGAACGTTGACACATTCTTGTTATTTTTATTGTAAAGAAACATTTTCCTGTTCGTATAATAATTTCGACACTTGATTTTAATTATACAATGGGTATCTTTTGCTGCCCATTTGGCATTGTATTTCAAATTTTAGTGATATATAACAAACATCCTTCTATCCATCAAAAAATTCGCATTTACATCATTAAATTTTGTTTAATTAAATGGATGTTTTAGGAGTGACAGTTTAAAGTAACGGAGGATGGAAAAACGTACCGTTAAGAAAACGGTACGTGTTGAAATAGCGGCACATCACTAGATCATCGGAATACACGTTCCGACCCTATCACCATCATCATCACCAGCTTATTATAAGTCCCTACTGAGAGGCTCGAAACCTACTTTAACGGGTGACAAGGCCATAGTCAACCACTCTGATCAAGTGCGGGTTGGTTGACTTCACACATATCTTTGAATTTCTTCGCCGATTTGTGCAGGCATCACGATATTTTCCTTCATCGTACGAAAGTCGAGTAAATTATGTACATTTAATTTGAAAAAACCGAAAATCCCATTGGTACATGGCGGGATTAGAACTCAAGATCTGTAGATTACAAGTCAAGTGCTAAAGCCCTTGAGCCATCGACGCTCCATTATATTGTTGTCTAAATAAACAAATAAATTAATACATATCCTACTATAGTATACAGCAACGCCGTGTTTTGACCTTTACAGTTTACTTTTGTTTACGATAAATTTAATACTACATGCGTAATCGGCAGTTCCACAAATAGGATATTACGGATCGGAAAGTAAAACGAGATTACGTTTATTATGGCTTTTTACTGCCAAAAACGTCCATTCAATAATATATTGAAACTCCGTTAGAGGAAATACACGGTTAAATTTATTTCTATATATCTATTGCCCGAGACTTCGTCCATGCAACAATAAATACAATTAATATGCCCGTCTATGTCAGCTACCCTTAAAAAAGTTCGGTCGAAATCGGTCCAGCCATTTCAGAGATTACTCGAGGAACAAATGTGGCTTGCGGACAGACAGACAAAACATTTCTAAATGCGATTTTCGTTATTAGCACCGCAAATACATCATCATCCCGAAATCTGGAATTTTTCTTTTGACATTACATTAACTCATTAACAGACACTCTAATTATATTATATGTATAGATTTTACAATTTTCGAATATTGTATAAGATAGTAAATGTAATTATCATCGATTCGTCGTCGAAGGATTAAATTACTTATAAATAATTTATGTAATTGTTTTATTTACATAAAGATCTTATGTAAATAAAACAGTAATGTGAAAAAATGTAAGTAAATGTAAACAGATAAATTATTATTAGAAGAATATTTACTGTTTACAAAACTAATACCTTAGGTCTGTACGTTTACATTTTAATTTGACCATTTTTAATAAATAAGAGCTACAGAAACAAATATTCAGATCAAATCAATGTTTTAACATCCGGGCATTAGTACTTAATTTATTACATTCTTACATCTACAAATATGGTAGTTTACACACTCCTTTTTCGTCTTATAATTAACAAAATTCTTGAAAAACCTTTTATCGCTGTCAAGAATTAAGTTACATACTACGGAGATTTAAGAACATTTTATTGTATGTTCAAATTTTTGAAATAAAATATATATAGCTCATATCACTCAGGGATAATGTAGCAACCTGATAGTGAAATAATTTTTTAAATCGATCTAATAGTTTTCGACCTTGTTCTTCACAAACATAAGGTTAAAAATACCTTAAGTACCCTTGTTATGCTTACCATTAATGGTCTTGCAACACCAAAAATATCCTTCAGGTCAGTCCAGAATCTTAAGAGCTTGGAAGACAATCTTCATTAGCAACATAGACGTGGCAATGTCAGTATTTTCCATTAATATGAACGCTGACGTACTCAGTCGGTGCTATCTGGTTCTATCTCAACCGCGCTGGACGTTAAACGATGCCTCGTACGGTCTGCAAAGAAAGATATTCAACATTTTAGAATTTACTACTAGCTTGAAATATTGCTAGTTATAGCAGATTAATGATTTTTTTTTGTTCCTAGTACAATGTAACTAATATTCGTCAAGACAATACTAGTCTAATTACATATGTTGTAGGGTAATTATTAAGAACTAGCTTTCGCTCGCGACTCCATTCGCGTGGGTGGAATTTAAAAAAAAAGTAAATAGCCTATGTGTTCTTCCAGACTATCTTCTACGTCTATACCAAATTTCATCGATATCCGTTCAGCCGTTTAGGGTACAAACTCTAACATCCATCCATCTAAACTTTCGCATTTATAATATTAGTAAAAGTAAAAATATACACATGTCAATAGACAGGACATTACGAAACTGTAGTCTCAAAAAACAATCGGTTGTCTAATTTGAAATTAACAGGAACCAGTACCACATGATCTAAATATTTATACTAGTGGTCGTGATGTCCTGTCTATAATATATATTTGAACGTCTATACTGAAGACAAGCTGTTGCCCGCGAATTCGTCCACGCAATATTAAAATAAAGACAGTTGCCTTTAATATGCCCTTCTGTCACCTACCCTTCAGTGAAAGTCCGGTCGAAATTGGCCAAACGCGGTTAGCGGACAGACAGATAGACAAAAAAATGCGACTTTCGTTATCAACAACGCAAATACATCTTTACGAAATCTGTTTTTTTTTTATATTACAGACACTCCAATTTTATTCCATGTACATCAAAATCACTAATGCAATATGACACTATATTATAGGTCTATAATAGTAAACAAAGGTTTATTTGCTCTACAGGTATTAATATCACGTGGCTTGCGGTCACTGTATCTAGTTACGTAGCACGTGCTTGGTAATTATATCAGTACTCGAAACCGATTGAAGTAATGACATTTGACTTGGCACGTGGGGAATAAGATTATTCTTCCGCTAGGCGTGCCAACTCAAGTTTTAATTGAAATAAGATACATGAAATAGACGTAACTGAAATTCAGCCAGTATTTGCAAAACATTTTCAAGAGGAATTAAACATGTCACTTTATAGTTTGAAATTTCAAAATTCGTACGTCACATTTCAATATCAATTATAGTGATGTGACGTCATCACATAGAAAGTGACGTCACCAACTTTTATAGCATCACTGTGGAAGATCCATTTTAATAGAAAAGCACACGTATTACTAAACCTAGTTTAGTTTTTAATTTCTAAAATATCTCAATATTATGTAAACCCTCACCTTTAGGCTTCAAACAGACATAAAACGTGGAAAGTAAATTATAACTAATCTTACGGGAAAATCTAAAAGCACGTGAAAGGAAGACAGTCGTTTCGTAGTTAACGGATAAAAGCTATTTAAACTGTGCCAAAGGATATAGGATCTTAAAATAATGACAATAGAGTTGGTAATATGCTACGAGGACTGAGTAGAGATGAAGACAGTTTTAAGTACTTTGATATACGGCCGTTTTATTCAGTTCGATCTGGAATTCTCTAGCCTCCAAATTATGAGTCTTAGAAAAAAATTTAGAAAAACCTTTAATTAATGCAAAAAAAGGCATAAATATCTATTAGGATAACAAAAAATAATTTCACGTACGTATGTGATTTTTTAATTTGTCGGTTAAACTCTTGGCAGAATAAGGAAATAACTGATTTATTGAATGAAATAAAAAAAACCTAAAATAAATTAACCGTATTTAAGGTAAAAGTAATAATCAGTACTGGTTGCATTTAGTGTTATTTATAAAAAATAGATGAATTAATTAAGACTTACCAAAAAGCGTCAACGAACCAAAAGACAATCATTTTGAAAAATCTAATTATGTAAATTAAAAAATCAAAACTATTTAAAGAAACTTTTGAGTGCGTACTGATGCGTCGGATTCCGTTGGGAGTCTGGATAGCTGTATGTGACTAAATTGTCCCAATGAGGGGGAGCACAATTGGTGCAATACAATGACCGCTAACAACACTGTATTACAGATTTCGGATAAGGCCAGTTTTTTTTCTACCACTAGCTACTAATCAAAATGTATTATGTCAAAAATTTAATTGAAAAAAAATTTACAACCATAGATTTTTTTGATCAAAAACATTTTATGTTAAAAGCCATAACAAAGTCGAGTCACAAATTGGAGGTTATCATGAAAACTAGCAGCAAAGCATATGCAACGTCATCGACAAAGTACGAGATTTGTCGGCGTAGTTTATGTTCGATCTCGTAAATTCTCATCCTAGCCCCTGATTTTAAAACGCATAGAGTATAAATATGTAAGACTAGTTTTCGCCCGCGATTCCGTTCGCACGGAACTAAAAAAAAACAAATGCAAGTAGCCTATGTGTTCTTCCAGACTATCCTCTACATTTATAGTAAATTTTATCAAAATCTGTTCAGCCGTTTAGGCTGCAAACTCTAACAAACATCCATCCATCTAAACTTTCGCATTTATAATATAAGTATGAAGTATGATGGGACGCAAAGAATTGAAATTACGTAAATGTTAAAGAATATAGACTTGAATAGACCTAATGAAGGGTGACGATTGAGATGGTTGATAAGAACGCGTGGAAGAAAACGTGATGAGTTTTATTACGCGCCAACTTGTTCTGTTGTAACGAGATTGTTTTACTGGATACTTGATACATAAAACAACACACTGTAAATCAACTTCAAATATCTTCTTATTTGTATTAAATCTTACATCTTAAATACTAAGTAATTCAACCTTAGAAACTTTCGGCTGAATTATTACGTAATAATTTCTCTGCTAATTTATCACCGCAACTAAATTCGCGTGAATAAAAAAAAACGAAAGTGGGTAGCCTATGTATTCTTCCAGACTATCCTCTACATCTATGCTAAATTTCATCGAAATCCGTTCAGAAGTATTGGCTACAAAATCTAACAAACATCCATCCATCTAATCTTTCGCATTTATAATATTAAGAAGTAAGATTATTCATTGATTTTTCGTATGTCCCAAATTAAACCTGTTTTCACTTAACTTTAAGTTTTTATGGAAAATTTTAATCTTTGCCAATGTAAAGTAATCATCTCATTCATTTTTTTTATTCTTTAATTGGCCGAGAATTATAAGTACTTATCCGTCTATTAACGTTCTGTGTCGTAAGTAGGCACTACAGTGACCATACTGTACAAAAAAAGGTTTAATCTTTTTTTGTATAGATGTTAGCTGTTCGCGTGCGGCTTCATCCGCATAAAATTATAAATTTATTGTTTACATTTATGAAAATCTCAAATGCAAACGTCAAAATACCAATTACCTTACTATGGCAATCTTGCTTCCTTGATGTTGGCAGCAACTTACGGTCTCTTTCCCACATTAGGGTTTTTATCCAAAATATTTACCCCCTAAGTTTAATGGCGTGAAAATATATAGCCTAGAGCGTGACGTAAGCGTAGGGCTTTTTATTTAAAAAAGAATCATTCAAAAATATGCTGTAAATGCTGACATCTTAGGCAACAAAGAAGTGTGTGTTTACGCTTCATTATAATACTACAGATTTTAATTTTGATTTACCTGATTTTAAATTACCACCGTCGTTTAACTCAGCACAGAAAGATGGTAGTCGAGAAGGTCTTAGACAACACGGCGGTATTGAATCAGCGAAGCCTTATCTGTAACGTATATAATTGTTTACGTGAAACATTAGATAAGTTACAGAATTACGTACTTAGTAATAATGAAATATTTTTCTAAACGAGACAATTAATAAATAAAAATTAAAACTGACGAGAAATAAACTCAACTGCCGATTTATGTCAAAAAAATTCCCAAATAAAGGTAACACTGTGTGTTATGCTAACCGTGGGTTTCCACCGGTATGCACAAAATATCATCCCTCTCATTCTGTTTGTTAAAAATCGAGACAACATTTTGATACAAGTGTTTCGGCAATGGAATTTCAGGGTTACATTTACCTAGCAATAGATAATATCTATTGTTGACTATTTGACTGATAAAACTACGACCTTGCAACTGTTATCATAATAATATGAAAATATTCGGTTCCTATCAATTACATGTTATAAACAACTAGTCGGATATCTTGATAAAGACACCTTGGTAGTGAAACAACTTAATTATTTCGTCAAACGTCAGTAGCAATGACATACTCAGAGTCGTTTATTGATTACTAAGAGACTCTATCAAGCGAAGATTTATTACGAGGAATATTAACTAAGCGATAAGCGACAATTTACTAATCTTACTAATATTATAAATGCAAAAGTTTGAATGGATGGATGTTAGAGTTTTTAGCCTAAACGGCTAAATGAATCTCGATGAAATTTGACATAGATGCAAAGGACTGTCTGAAAGAAAACATAGGCTACTTATTTTGATTATTATAGGTCCACACTGACTGATTCGCGGGCGAAAACTAGTTATTAGATCCAAAATGAATGTAGAAATATGATAAAGGATGTCCAGTCCCCGTCCAATAATCTAATAACTATCGAGTCCATTGCGTCGCTAATTCCCAGACCTATTTAATAGCTCCATGATCCAATCAAGTTTATCAAGGCATCGTCACCACATTGGTATAGTTACATAGACTATAATATTGATTTTTTTACTACAAATGTTGATGAAAACTTAAAAACATCAGGTTGTGGAACGACAGCCTCGCAAAAGTTAAAGTGGTTGGGCCTGGTTAGGGTTGCAGGAGCGTAATGGTTGAAGGTGGCAGAGTATCTAATTTTGTGGTGATCAATGGAGGAAGCCAACATCCAGACGACTAGAGAGAATTATTACCAAGTCAAGGGTTTAAAATTTTTATACCGTTATACCCACGAGACATCCCCATAAACAGAGCAAAGACAAGAAATAGAATAAAACAGACTGAAATTATGATACCAACTTTTTTTCTGTGAACCCTTAATTCAACGAAGTTTTTTGTAGCAAAAAACCAGATTATTTTAGTAGTCATATTTTTAGATATGAAATAAACTGGTTCAGTTTATTTGTTAAATGAGTTGTTAATTACACTGGATACTATCAAATTACGATTTAAATCATGGACTTAGTGACACAATTACTACTATTGTAATTAGTAACAATTTATTTAAGGCACAGCCCACTCAAAAGCTTGACAACTTCAAGTCACAACATATATTAGTACGTCTAGAGAACTAAATCAAGGGATTTTTATTTAATTGTATTATTTCTTTAAGATAAATCGTCTGTATGATGTACGGAAGATTGAACAGTTTGCGTTTTTCCGTCTAATGACACAATGTGACATGTGTATTATGTCTCACTGAACAAACATTTACATAGAAGTGACATGCACACGTGTAAACCATAATAATAATAAAATTTAATTATATTGCTTTACAAAAGTATTCGATACAACCATAGTATGTGTCCACTAAGAGGATAAGCAGAGAAAACTAACAATTTGGTTGATTTAGATATATCATTGTCGTCAGTGTGTAAAAATGTGTAAAAAAAACAATAAAACAAACACATTTCTGCCGAAACACACTATAAAAACAAAAAAATACGTATTTGTTTTATTAAAAGTACTGTTATTGTATAATTATTTCGTCAGTGGAAACCTACGTTAAACGAATCAATGACGATACATCTAAGCATGGCATGTTACATTATATAGTACTTTATTATATAAGCATTGTCGTCAATCAAGAGAACTTTGTGTCATTTCGCCATGACATACAAATACTATGTTATTATATTTAACGACAAAGAAAAGGCCATCTATATTGTACAACTGAGGGCTTATCACGAATATTGTGAGAAAGTTTTAGTAACGATCGAAGTTTTTATAACATTTGTGCATCGACTCTACCTGGCGTAACTAACGCCTAATAAATCTCATTCACATTTTATTACGTTACGAATCATTATCATTATCACCAGCTCACTATACCTCCCCCCTAAACGACTCGGAGCCTACCCTGAGTAAGGGATGACTAGGCCATACAACAACGCTGGACAAGTGTGGTTGGTTGACTTCACACATATCTTTAAATTTGTTTGCCATTTTGTCAAGTTTGTATCACGATGTTTTTGAAAATCACATTGGTACATGGCGGGATTCGAACCCAAGCACTGTACATTACAAGCCCTTAAAATCCCTAAGCCACCGACGTTTCGAATGCGTTACGAATACGATCTCGCATCTGTCACACAAATATTCGTGATGACCCCTCTGATTATATAAAAAGTTTGTAACAGGGTTTCTACTGACATATTTCTATCATCACATATTGACGTCTCTTTCTTTTTCAATGGGAATGTAAAGGATGTGTACATACGGTTGAAACCCACAGAAAGGCAAACATTAATAACCCTAGTAAGTTTATATCACATTAGATAGGATTAATTACCAGCATCATTATTTAATAGTGCTAAAACAACTGACCTTATCAAGAAACAGATAAACCTATATCATTAGTAAACTATAGCATAAAGTAAATAAGACAAATGTATGTTATATCTGTCGCATAACACATGCAATATTTATATACTAGTTAACAATACATACTCGTTTGTTTTTGTAATATACGAAACAAGGAAACCAGACCGGCTTGCATTTATTTTAATTCTTTTGTAAATAAAATCAAGTATGTCTTTGAAGAGATATCATATATTTTTTTGTATTTAAAACAATCTTAAACCCAACAACGGAACACTTAAATGGTTTATTTTGTACGAAAATTTAATGTAAGGATAAATATTAAATCATTAAAAACAATAAAGTAAATTCCTTTTTAGGATATGTTTATTTATTTTGTATTGGAATCAGAAGGAGGCAAAAAAAGATGTAGTCAATTTTTATAAAAGTTTTTATTAAAATAATTTGATTCTCTTTAAGCACTTAGTTTCATAAACTTAAATAAAATATTATTGTTAATCATGTCAAAGTTATATTAAGAAATATCTAACAAAATGGACAAACAAAAAAAAATTGTAGGGTCATCATGAGTGTTACCACCAGATGGTCTAGGCTAGATCTAGGAGGGCTACAATTAACAGTATTTGATTCTCTAAAGGAAAGATAGTTACTCCCACCCCTGGCTGTGCCTATGATGTCCATAATTATTAATTTATTATACAAGAGTAAGCAATAAAAGCAAGGAATAAACAAATTCAATAAGCTCAATTGGCTTTTCTAATTTTTTTGTTGTATCTGAAGGGACAAAATCTTCAAAAGAATCTTCCATTGAGAGGAATTAACAAACAATTGGCAGATACAATATAAGTTACAAAATATTATATTTTTACTTTGTATATAAAAAGCTAAGTTTTGCAGATAGAAAATTGTATGTAAGTATATTTAGCTATTTTATTCAACAACATTTCAATGCATTATAACTCTTATAAACAATCTATATATCAATATAGTCTGAGTCACATATCATAAAAATCCAGTAAAAACCTCAAAGTGATGATTCAAAGATGACTTTGTCTGCAATTTAGTTTTTGATTTCAAAGCACCGAAATATACATTATCTAAGCAAAAGAATATTCTCTTCGCTCTTGCATGTACTAACGCCATAGAACACATAAAACACGGCTCCCTTATTAAATATACATAATACCCAGTACATAAGTAAGGACTATCATTTGAATTCTTTTTAGATTCATCACTTGTACTATCCCTTTTACCTATATATTCTCTTGAACCAAATTTCACACTGGGAAACTTCATTTTTAAATATGTTAATAATTCATTACTAACACTATGTGTATCACTAGATTTGTACTCCATTTCAAACCAAACACCACCATTTTGAGTTTTCGCGACATTGTCTATGGCTAACATTGCAGCATGTTTTATAGGATTATTGTCACGATTATCAAAAGCAACAGCAACCACAGACTGTATAGTAGGATCAACTACTACCGCTCCATTTATGTATCTGTGGACATCCTCTATATCAATTGTGATATTAGTGTGCTGTATATACCATCTGGATACTTCAAAGGCCATCTTCATATATGTCCTATGATAATTAAGTTCCACTGAACTAAAGAAATCTCCACTCATAAGTTTCTCTGAGTATGCATTAGGATGAAAGTTGCATGACCATATTTTGTTGTACTCTTTAAATTGCTTTTGTATCTTAGGTGCTGTGAGCGGAACATCCATCTCTTTGAAGTATTGGAATGAATCTTTGAGTTCCATTACTGTGCTTTCAATAAATTGTTGTATAGATGAGACACCGATGATATAACTTGCTGGGCACAAGATTACCTGCTTTTTTCTAACTCTTTTCAGATGTTGCAACTGTTTCAATGGGACTTTTTCATTCAAAGTTATAACAGTTTTTGACAAATCCTTAGGATCTTTGGTGATGCCAACAAACACTTTAACTAATTGTAATGTTTCACCAAATTCTTCACCTAAGACTGGTTCTAAATTTTTCTTAGAATTATCGATATCCTCTATACATTTGTCAATTGCTTTCATCATAAAATCATTGTCTTCTAAAATCATTTTAATTTTTTTCATAGGTGGCTCTATTCCAACCGACATGCTCATATCGTAACTTCTTCAAATCCAAGGATGTCCTGATTTTCACAACTGAAAAGAGAACAATAGCACTTTTTCATCACCAACTGCATTTCAATCACTTTTAAACATAAAGCACAAATTACACTTTCATTTATTTTCCGAATACGAGAAACGAGATGAACGACATGAATAATGTTATAAAAAATGCAATACCTTTAAATAGTTGCAAAATAAAATCACAGTTAATTATGAGACCATCAACAACTGTCCGGCTGTTTATATACTGATAACAAATCATTTTGAGCTCTGCTTATGCACATAACCTCAAGGTACACTACTGAGGGGCAAGTTCATGGAATTTTATGTAATCGAAAACACATTTATTATTACTAGCTCTATTTACTGATAAGTTAAATACACAACAACTGTACATTAAAATTTCCAACACTACTGAAGCACACAATATAAAAATATCTTATGCCCACCACAAAAACAAGTGCCTCAAGAAGTGTTTAATTGCATACCTAATTCGTTACAACGATAAAATAAGCATAAAAATAAGTAATTTGCGACAAATTTACCTCGCTTCGGTTTCTTCAAATCACAATACAAAGCACGACGCAACAATTTCTTTAATAATAGTCACACATTAATTAACATCAAGTGGTTTAACCACCTTGATATAATTTATCAATACGAAACCGATAAAAGAATTTAATTTGCCACACATGTAAAACGCCAAAGGACAGCAGCCGCCAGCCACCATTAGACAGTGACAGTGCCGTGTTTCCGATTGCAAAACCACACAGACAACTTTAATTAAATATTGGGTTATTTCTGCTTCTTTGATTTATTAACCAGTAGTAGACAAACCACAGATAAAACAAATAAATGTTTGTAAAATGTCGTAATAGAGAACAGGCAAACGCACGTTCCGTTTTACGTATTGTTGATGACATATCTACAATACTGGTGACACTTGCGGTCAAAAAATAAAAAAAACTGTAGATGAAGCAAATTAAATTGATATTAATTAACTGATTGTACTTATTAATTTAGTTATTTTCGTTTGTAATTGTGATTATATGTAAAGTAATATAAAATTGCCGTAACTCTTGTATTAAAATACATTGTTGTCTCGGTTTAAGCTAAGACAACGAAAGGGATGACAGAATGTTTTGAGACTAGTGTTGCGACCGATAGTAATATGTTAAGCAGTTCTAGTAAATAAATAATACATTTTAGTTACATCGGTTTATTTATTCATGAGAAAATTACACATACAATAACTTGAACGACATTGAAACTTCCTTTTTTAAATCATAAGTCATAAGGAACATGCGCATTATTATGTACACATTTTATTTTCTGTTTTCTGATATCTGGGAGAACCATGATTGGCACGTGTCGGAAGCAATTTCGCAGAGCGCAGACATGGCTCTTTCAGTTGCATCATTATCTGAAATAATAAACAATACCTTTAAAGTTTGTAAAAACTCTTAATTAAATTACAATACAATAATTATCATAGTTTAATCGTTACGGAACCAATCGCGTACTGTAGACTTATCTCCTTATATTTAAACCGAAGGACCCGCTTAATGATAACTGTTACTCGAAATGTAGTAGATAGTTGTTTGTTTTATTTATTAACGATACTACAAACGGTTCGTTGTTAACAAACCTGTGTTTCCTCGTTTTCCAAAGATGGATCCATTGAAAGGTGCCTTTCTGTAAGTGCCCTCAGTTGGAGCGACCAGACAAATGATGAACGCAATGAGACAGAAAGCAAAAACTGCACGCATCTTGAATTCTGAAAAAATAAAATGAATTTAAACTCGAGTCTTTATTATAAATCGGTATAGATAGGGCGTGAGGTGAATCATTTGAAATTGAGTACCTAGAAATTTGATGGTAACACTGGAAGATGTGAGACAAATGTGATAGCTTCGTAGTCCAGCCCCTAGCTTTTATAGTAAATCGTGAGTTGCGTGAGCACCATTTTAATAAAATTAGTACCTAGTTCTATGATTGAGTTACATACAATAATGGGAGAAAATACTTTTACGCAGTATCAAATTCGTATCTAGTCCCACTGCGCCGATACGAACGTTGATACGATATTTTAAATGCGATAAACATAAATGATATTCTTCTTCGTAAACATTTGTTGTATTTCCAATCAAAATAAAGTTTTCGTCTATTCTGTATGATCTTATCTAGGTGCATTAAAACTCCCAAAACATAATCTTATCTACACAAACTGCTCTTAAGAAGGGATAATTCAAATATTCTCTAACCATGGTTTCCAACTAAGTTTTAATCCCCTAAGAGTGCGGCTACTTAGATTGCCAATATGTGGTCAATATTCAATAATCCGTTAATTGAATTTACTCTTGGGATTTGCTTGGGATAAGAAGCACGGACAATGTAGTATAAAACGGGATTGAGATAGCTTTCCAGCATCAGTCAAGCTCCAGCATCCACAGTGTTGTCAGCTAAAACGTTTCAAGTTACCGAAAACAATAGTTAAAAGTAAATTTTATTTCACAATTTAAGTATTTGTCTTTAATACAACTTAAAATTTAATGATGATTAAACTGAAAATGTGTTTTCTAGATGGCTGGACATGCGATGAAATTCACTGTTTGGTTGGTTTGCATGGTGGTGGTTTTATTTACTGTGATTGAAGTGAGTCAGGCAAACTACAAAAACGCGCCTATGAATGGAATCATGTTTGGTAAAAGGGTACCTTCTGGTAAGACGATATTGTTTAATCGTTAAACCTGGAATGTAATATTTTGATTTACATTAACTGAGACCTCTAGGTTCAATTTAGAAGAAATGATGTATTAATTATTTGTACGAAGTAACATTTTGCAGAAAATTCCATGAATTTGATGTTTTAATTTTTTTCCAGAATACGAAATCCGGAGCAAGACATTTACGGCGTTATGTGAAATTGCAACAGAAGCATGCCAAGCGTGGTTTCCTTCGCAAGAAAATAAATAAAAGCTGAAAAATCGATTTACAATTAAATAGCATACAACGGTTTTTGGAGAAAATGTTTAACTCGTACACATATTATGATAAAATTGTTTCTATAATGGATTCATAGAAAAAAAAAACTTTATTTAACCTACAATTATGTACTGTAGGCCTATTTTAGTGCTTAAATAAAATTATCTACCTAATAAGTTGTTTTTTTTTGTTCCTTTTATAAAACAATATTCTATAGGATAAATCTTGATCTCCAATTTTTCTTCGGTTTTATATGGCAACCTTTGAACACTAACTTGTATTTAAAACTGTACAGTTAAAAATGTAGATGATTTAAATACATACTAAGCTGTGAATTAAACAAAATAAGTTTAACAAGATAATCAAAAGAGATTACAAAAATAATATTAAAGTTACGTGACACGGGATTATTGAACGGATGGCCCTGATTCACCACCACTTGACATATGTCAATAACAATGCAGTGACGTTTCGCAATTCGTATTGGAAAAACTTTTATAGTGATTTCGTATCTACCTTATTTCTAAAATGAATTTTCAAAGGTCTGAACCCGTGGTGAAATAATGTAAATGTGATAATTTGTTAATTTATTAAGTTGGTGTATAGTGAATCTGAAAAAATGACGACAAAAGAATTATACACCAAGGTAAATCTATGATACTGTGTTTTGATTGTATTTTGTTTCATTTTACGTTTGGAATTAAGCACATTTTTAAGTTTAGAACCTCATTAAATTATTTGGTATTGTTTGTTTATATATTTTGTTTTAAGTCCTTGGGTAATTTCTTTACAAAAAAATTGTTATTGATTACATCAGATGGAGTGCATTACAATTTTCATTGGTTTTATACTTTGATTACAGTGTTTCAATTTCTTTTTATTATTGCTAATTAAAGTATTAAAATGACTATTCATTAACTTGGCTACATAATGTCTACAATAAATGTACAACTTTTCTGTGCAAATGCAAATATATTTATTAGTATGATAGTTTTAATTGCTTTTTAAATTGGGTTTTACATTAGTAATACATTCTTTTATCAACTTCGTTATTTAACAAAAATAAGCTTTTCAAATCTACAATATTTGATACTCTAAGTAAATGAATATATGTTATTTAAATAAAAAAAAAAAACATTTAATTTGAAAATGCCAAAGTTACATAAGGTTTTGAAATTACAAATGCTGTTAACTCCATTACCTAATTCTGAAATGTAATGTGTTGATATTTATTCATATTAGATTCTTGTTTTGTAAATATTAGTAACACCTTTGGTTTATATTATAATTTTATGCAAATAAAACCAGTTCCCATGAATATTGAGTGTAGTAATTTTATAGATAACCAAGGCTTGTTCTTAAGATTCTTTTGAATGTAATTTGGTAGCTAATGGCATATATATATATTTATTTTAACTTCTAATGTACAAAAAATCTTATTTATAGCTAGTCAGACTATTGTTATTGTAAATATCAAGAATTATCAAACATATGTGTCATGAAGTTTATGATACTTTGCCCTTTATATTTATGCCTACCTACATTAATGTAAATACCATAGATCTGTCACAATATTTTAAAAATGTAGACCAAAAATTTTTGATACTGGTTGTAATTGAAACTAAATTTTGATGGATCACTAGTATCCTCCTTTTATACCATATATTTACTACAGAACTAACCAATAGCAGCCTCACAGGGCTAGGGATTTATATGAATCTTGTATAATTTATAAATTTTAGTTTTATAGTGTAGCTTTCTAGAAACACTCATGACTAATTCTAATAGGGTGGTCAGAGATGATAGAGTATAATGGTAAACTGAATAATAGAAACAGTTGTTTATTTAAATGCAATTCATTCATGTGTTTATCTATGGATCTAACATGAATGAACTATTTGATTGATGTGATGAGTCATTTTTTTATGAATTACTAGTTGTTGCTCGCGAATTTTGTCTTGTGAAATTAAAAAATATAGCCTATGTTACTCATTGATAACATAGCTTTTTAATGGTGAAAGAATTTTTGAAATCCGCCCAGTAGTTTTTGAGTTATTTCACTACATACAAAAATACAAATCTTTCCTCTTTATAATATTAAGTATAGATTATAATTAACACTTTACAGTTTCAAAGTGAAAATTAGACATTTTATGTTAAAGATTATTACAAAGATATATGTGGATGGAAACGCTAAGTAGACCAATTTTTATTGTGAGTGGCGCTATGCCTCTCCTTCCTCTCGTTTCCCTAAACATTTTTAGGATCAGGGACCTAGAGATTGGGTGTTCCTTTATTTCTTTATTTATATGATAAAACTTAAATTTACATTAAAAATTAAACCAAATATATATCTAAAATCACAGTATATATCACATTTTTCTATAGGAGTAGATTAATTTGTCTGCTTAGTTAATAATTAATTGTTAGTTATTACTTTATTAGTTTAAAACATAAGAAGTGTCTTACATAGACTTAATTTTTTCTAGGATGCCAGGGTTTGGGTGGAGCATCCCGTCAAAGTATGGGAAGGAGCCACCGTAACTTCAGACTATCGTTCTGGAGTGCTTATTGTGAAGATCGATCAGACTGGAGAAATAAGACAGATTAAGGTGAGACGTAGACATTGTCAATAGAAGAAAATTGTTTAATAATTTTAACACATTCTCTGCTGCCTACTGACCTATTAAAATATGAATTAAAATAACACTTAATGTGTTAAGTAACCAAAAATATAACTATAACTATGTTGAACATGATTTTATACTTTTCTTAGACTTTAATAAATCTTGAAAAATTCTATTAGCAAATATGGTTTTAAAAAGGTTTTCTTAGCAGTTGTTTATTTGATATTTTTTCTGCAGATTAAAGATGAAAATCAAATGCCACCTTTACGCAACCCTTCACTTTTGATTGGAGAAAATGACCTCACATCCCTGTCATATTTACACGAACCAGCTGTACTGCACAATCTTAAAGTCAGGTAAGTAATAAGCAATTAGACCTATGGTACAAATGCATATTACAAATTGTTTCTACTGGTGAAACACATGTTCAAACCCTAACGCTATAAATTCTCAAAGAATAAAAAAAATTGTACAGTCTCGCAAATCTGCGGTGTCCTACTTACAGAAAATATCCCTTGTCCCCTTAAAACGAGAATAACATCCCCTAAAACAAATAACCAATTATGTAGCAGTAAAATTGCGACGGAATAATAAGAGTAAATTAGTCGTGTACCACTGACCGACTTTTTTCGTATTAGTAAAACGTTCAAACTATAGTAGATTTTTAAATAGGACACTGTGTGATTCCCCGATTGTACACGATAGAAATGGTTCTTTATTTTTTTTTAGACGTAGGATCCATTTTTGGATTAGGGTTGTCACTTTTTACTTTAGCGATACAGATTCGATACTAAAAAAGTTTTATAATTTTTCATGGAATGGGTATATCCAACTTATGGTACATATGTAATTAAAGTGATTTTTCATAACGTAACCGCAGTCACTTGTCGTCGCCTTTACTAATCCCATATAATGCGACGCCAATGAACATCGACTGATGAAGGTTTTGTTATTTATGTACGTTTCTTTTAATGGTATCGATTGTGTAAAGAATAAGACAAGGAAAGTGTAGTTGTTTTATGTAAAAACTTTTATTGCTTCTTTCATTAATTTGTAAGTTTCTTGAATAACGAGTATCTATGTAATTGGTAACGCCAAAATTACTTTAATGGAAATTAAAAACAGCTCAACTCAAGCTTTTATTCTCCGGTGACGGCA
>NW_013525269.1:541008-556512 GCF_000836215.1 Papilio polytes | reverse complement strand
AAATGGCGAAATCATGAAGTGGCCAATTTTAATATTTGACCACATTCGCATTCTTTGTATAGCGTTAGAATTCGTCATTGCCGCCATCTGTGACAAAAAAAGACGGAAATTGTATTGATTAAAATTCAAATACGCAAAAATATGTAGTCGTACAAGTATACAGTTAAATTGTTATGTAACTTTGTTATCTAGAAAAATCATTAGTATAATAATATCAGTTGTCGTTTAAGAAACACGAAATTGAATTAAATTTAGTAAATAATCTGTAAAAAAGCAGGTTTCTGACGTCAATTAGAAATGACTAAGCAATAAGCATGCTTGCTTTTCAGCATAAACAAATTAAACACTAAAATAGAGAATAGCTTAAATCAAAGGAAAATACCTTTGAAAGGCAAACGTTGTTTTAAATCTATACTAATATTATAAAGGGGAAAGATTTTTTTTTTCGATATTTGTATGTATTAAAATAACTCAAAAACTACTGAACCGATTTCCAAAATTCTTGCACTATTAAAAAGCTAAGTTTTTAACGAGTAACGTATGTATATTTTTTACTATGTATCTAATTTCACGCGGGCGAAGTCGCGATCAACAACTAGTGAATTAATAAGCGGAAATTTAGTTGAAAAATAAAAAAGGGATGAGGTCAATAGGAATCTCAAATTATGGACTGATTCATATATGTTGCTTCCGGAATTGAGATAAATATGTGTTAACGTCATTAATATAGAAAATAGTGTGTTTGAAATGTTATGTTTTTAATTGATATCTAATATATTTATTTATGTTATGTAATTTTAAACATGACTAAGAAAAAGGTGTTAAAACCGGTCGCATTATTGTTAGGAAATCGACGATCTTATCTTTTGCTATGTCTATAGACAATTGGTATATTGGTGTTTTCGATGAGAATTTTGAGTATACGTTTATGACTATTGATATAATATTTCTTTAGCTATAAAATACAAAATGAAATGTTTAAATTGTAAACAGGACAACTGGGAAAACATGATTTTTCTGCATAAGAATCGTATGCAAAGTTTGCAGAAGGCCCAACTTTAGTCCCTTTTTCTGATGAGAAAAGGATGGGAAGGAAACGTGGATTTGACGGTGCAGGGAACGCATAGGAAGGGGAAATTCCTCCTTATATGCGTCTCCTCTGTCAATTAAGGGTAGGCTATGCATCTGCAAATTCGGATGTGGGCAGCGGTCCCTTCGCCAGTTTAGCGGATTCAAATGGCCGCTTGCTCGTTTGCCACTTTATGATATATGTAAAAAAACACTTACTCGAATAAGTTAATATACAGATTATGTTTAAAATAGTGAAACTATCTTAAAAGAAGTACTTATCGACTTTCGTTCTTAACTTTAGCAAAGTCAATAAATGAAAACATAAGTTTCCAGTAGATGTTATGTAAAGTAGTAACTATGAACTACTTAAAATTCTTATCTTAATATTCATCCATATACATATGTATTAATGTTCCCTTGCAAACTTCGTACCCATGACATTTAATTAAAATAGAAGACAGTCTAATTTTAGAAGACAGCCGACTCACGCAGTGCGTAAAGTCTAGAATATTGTCGCGAGAATAAGAAGCAAAAGTAAGATTTTTGGGTTTGGTCACGTTCAACACAGGCACCACCGCTTCCTGCTTGGTTGTGATCAGCGTTCTGGCTACAACACATCGTTGTTCATCTCTCAATTTTTCCACCAAAATGCTGCGTGGTGATCCTTTGCCTTGCTCTGGTAGCTTGATTTATGCCACTTAAATTTTAAGGCGTTTTGACTCTATCCCTCACGCTCGTAACAATATACTCTTACATATTTCATTTAATGTTGCATATTTTAACAGACTCAAGAGTAATCCAATTTAATAACATCGAATTTCCCTAATTTACTAATTTCGTAGAGTAGAAAGTAAACATTTTTTAAATTGCTTTCAGTTCACCTTTCTCCAGTATCGACACTTTAAATAATTTAGAAGCACTCCTAACAGTTACATTTAAAAGTTTGATGTGTCTTTTTAGGACTACAACATCGCTGACACTTTTCACTTCAAGATTTCTAATTACCTTAATTACTTAACGAAATCGAGACTAATACTAGTTTTAGTACTAGCGTTGTTCACTTCACTTTATCTATACTTAATATAATAAAGCGTAAACACACACTACTTCGTGGCGTAGGATGTCAGCAAGTACAGCATATTTTTGAAAAACTCTTTTTTAATAAAAAGCTCTACATTTACGTCACGCTTTAGGCTATATATTATCACGCCATTAAAATTAGGGGGTAAATGTTTTGGATGAAAACCCTAATGTGGGAAAGAGACCATAAGTTGCTGCCAACATTAAGAAAGCAAGATTATCAAGGTTTGTCATGTCATGTCATTTTGACATTTGCTATTGATAATTTGTCAAATGTAAACAAGTAAATAAAATTCTCATAATTTCATGTGGATGAAGCCGCACGGGAACATCTAGTAATGAAATAAAGTTTTTATAATTGCATGTCGATGCCGCACGGGAATAGCTAGTAATAAAAATTATACAATAACATACATTAATTCATACAAACACACACCAGACATTGAGTATTCTTAAGGAGTCTCGTGTGTGCCGCGGGTTAAGTTGTTAATATAATCTTGTTATTGCGTACGTGCCTCTGAATTAGCAGCGGTCTTAACTTAGAAATGTCAAAGCCGATATTAAAATTCCTTTCAATACAATACTCAGTAATCACAACGAAGGCAACAATGAGGGAATTTTGAACAACCTCTACTTTGTAGGCAATCCAACCTTAGCAACTGCAGATGTCAAAGCAATATTATTTTGCCGGTACAGAAACCTACGTAATACTTTCACAAGTATAGGAGTAATCGTGGAAAAAACGTATGAGAAAGTAAATCGTTGTCCGTTGTTTATTTCCACTTTGTAATAGTAATAGTTGTCGATAGAATTATAAAAGTCAAAGATCACGGCCATTGTACAGTGTAAAAGCAACACGTAGTTATTGAAACGTTGCTTTTATGAAATTATTATTGTCACAAGGAATCTCTAATTGATCACTAAGTGTACCTACAGCTGATTATAGTGTCTCTGAGTGGGGCAGACTTACTAAAGAACATACAATATGGATAGTTTTCAATATTAGCATAGACCTAGTTTCAAAACTGTCCAGTTAGATGAAACGTTAACTAGTACATTGTTAGTGGCAGTTCGTTAAAGGAATTACGAAGACTTATACTGACCTAGCGCCATTCTAATACTGTTAATATTAGTTCTCTAAGTCACGAATTAATATTAATTAGAAATGAAAAGTTGTCCTAATTGTTTTCACAATAAAATACCATATGGTACTGACAATTAATAACTGCCATATCTTTTCAGAAATCTCTTAATAAACGTTAGATCTAGAGGCCCCATCTTACCCTCAATTTTCACTACAGATATACGTGCATCAAAACATAAATCCTCCCTCTCATATCCGTGGAATAAAAACGAGATAACAATATATTTTCCAGATCTTTCACAGTGGAAAACAATGGTGACGATATTCTTTAATATTTTAGTCGATATTTTCGAAGTCAACAACTGTACAAATACTAAAACAATAGGATTGTTAGTTATGCTATCTACATAGAAGCCAATTTCGATACATTATAATATTCACAATGAAGGTAACATGATTCTCAGATCATTTAATTGTAATATGCATCTTGCAGATTTAATTGTAATATGAATTAACTGGCTGTTGCCCGCGAATTGGTCCGCTTGGTATTAGAAAACAGACGAACTTTGTAAATCACAAAAAACTAAGTTTCCCTCGGGATCCTGAGACTTTTCGCGGATGAACATTACTGTGTACTCCAGTCTTTGTTGTATATATATCTGTGCCAAATTTCAATATTTAAAAACTAAATTAATGAATCCCACGGGAACCGTAACTATTCCTGGGTTAAAAGTAGCCTATGTATTCTTCCAGACTATGCTCTAAACCTGTGCCAAATTTCACGGAGATCCGTTCAGCAGTTTAGGTTGCAAACGCTAACATCAACATATATGATAATGAAATGTCTATCGAGAAATAATTTCTAGAAACACTTTAATTCTGCATTCTTATAAAAAGAATGGTGATATTTAATTTGTCACCAACCAGTTTTAAAATGCATATACATTTGATTAATAACTGCATGTAGATATTAATGATAAATATCACGTGACGTCATATCTAAAGGACAATTGTGTGCGAATAGATTATGATCAGTTAATAAACTTGCTATCGGTATAACATTCTTTATAATATTTTAATCTATACTATTATAATAAAGCGAAAACACACACTTCTTTGTTGCCTAAGATGTCTTACTTACGTCACGCTTTAGGCTATACATTTTCACGTTATTAAACTTAGGGGTAAATACTTTGGATAAAAACCCTAATGTGAAAAAGAGACCATAAGTTGCTGCCAACATCAAGGAAGCAAGATTGCCAAAATTTGTAAAGTCATGTCATTTTGACATTTGTTATTGATAATTTGACAAATGTAAACAATAAAATAAAATTTTCATGATTTCATGCGGATGCAGCCGCACGGGAACAGCTAGTTTTGTATAAACTTAAATCAAATTTATCCTATTTTCCTTTTTTTTTAATTTGATCTGATACATTTACTAACATTTTAAAGACTAAATTATTGTTTTTGAACGAATTCATTTAGATATTTCGATAGGAATTGAACAAGAATTAAAATAATTGTAATTCAATTTCTCGTTTAGCTGTTTCTTGATATAAAATTGATAAAATGTGTAGTACTTAGAATGTGTAATGCTACGTTAGCGTATGATAGTGAAAGTTGAATTCGACATAAAAACCGTGGGAGTATACTTAATGCCATAGATATTACATACATGGCTTATGTACAGAAAATAAGAGTGAGATAGAATTATATCTATTCTATACATGTAATAAAATCGGATTGTCTGTTTGTAATATCAAAAATTTCCAGATTTCGGAAAGATGATGTATTTGCCTTGTTGATAAAATCGCATTTAATAATGTTTCGTTTGTCTGTCTGTCTGTCTGCAAGCATGCCGCGGTTGTTTCGGGTAATCTCCGAATTGGCTAAACCGATTTCGACCGGACTTTCACTGAAGGGTAGCTGATATAGACGGGCATATTATAGACTATTTTATTATTTTAATATTGCCAGGTCTAAGTCGCGAGCAACAGAAGTATTTGAAAATATACGAAGATACAATAAAAATCTCTTAACAAAATAAAACCACAAACTTTAGTTATATCTTATTAGATAATCGATTTGTTTTCCAACAGCATGATTTAGTAGAAAATATGACCTGTAATCGTCCACTGGTTTAATTGGTGATTACATTCTCGCGTGTAGTGACCTCATTAGTGTCGGTTTTTGCGAGGCTGTTGCCCTACTGACATTATGAACTGATTATAAAATATATTTCATACATAAATGCGCGTATTTCAGAAACATAAATATAGGTAGAGATGAAGAGTTTCCATTTGTAGAGGTCTTACGAATTCCAGTCTAGTGTTTTTCTAAATCTATGGATAATCTGGGAATCGGTTAACAAAGTTACAGTCGTTTGAATGATTTGTATATATTAAGACCACACGCAGATCGCAAACCAATAGAACGCATATATACGAATAAAGGTCGGTCAAATACACTAATTTCTTTTTATTATTATCCCATCTGCGCAACTCACTGTTAACTGTTTTTTTAATAAGAGTTTGTCACGTTGCAAGGAACAAAGCGATATTTTTCTGTAATGGCAACACCGCGGATTTCCGCGGCTGTACCAACGAATACGTACTATTCGGGCGGTACTCTAATGACTTGTTATATAGAAGAGATAATCTAATAGTTAGATCTGACATCATTTTGTTACAAGTGAAATAAAAAGTATTCAATTATACTTCGTTGGTGGGATTCTATCCATGGGAAAGGTTTTCTTTACAACAAAACAATGTCTTATTACAATTGTATATAATTGATAACAGTCTAACAATCGAGATGGATTTTTAATATCAGACCATCTACCAACTTTAATGTACTTTGACAGCCCGAACAAACCTTTACTCTCAGAGCAAGTACACGCCTTTGACTAAACCATGGCACATTTAACAGTGGTAGTGCCCGCTTTTAACATCTTAGCACTGCAGGGCCGGCACGCCAGGTGTAATACCACGACCACATAAGACAGCCGTGAAATGGAAGCAATTCCGTGTTAAGTCTGATGAGTGTGGTGCCGGAGGCCTAATTTAAGTCCCTTTCTCTTTACCACCCTTTTCTTATAAGGAGAGAATGGGAAGGGGATGTGGATTTGACGGTGGAGGAGATGCATATGAAGGGGCATTATCCTCTTTATGTGCGTCTCCTCCTTCGTTGGATAAGGGTAGGCAACGCATCTGCGATCGCGGATGTCTATGGGCAGCGGTCGCTTCGCCATTTTGGCGGATTCAGGATGCCGCTTGCTCGTTTGCCACCTTATGTTATATAAAAAAAAACAATGGATATGCGATTGTCGATTGATTTGCAGCCAGTTCAACTGTTTGGTTGCATAGCTAAAAATCGTATAGTGTTCGCACCTCCATGTTAGCTCATAGGAATCAAAGCGAGACTAAACATTCGTGCGATAGTTTAGTCAAAGGTGCACACCTTTTGTGTGAAATTACTCATTCCGATGTCGAGATATCCAATGTACTTATATGGTACTAATGTAAATAATATGTTTTGTTATTAGGAACATACAGATAAAGACAAATGACGGCCGATGTGAATTATTTTAACATTGACAATGTGTTATGAAATACTGGAAACATCGAAAATGACTTGATTGCATATATCGTACTTATTTAAATATTTAAGAAGTAACACTCAGAATTAAGTAAAACCTACTTTTATACGATCGCCTTATGGGTGGTTTGATTTACTTAAGAAAGCAAAAGCTAATAATTTTATGTTAGTTATAACTCTATTTTTGTTATTGTATACAAATAGGGCTTGCTTTTCTTTGTTTAAATACAGTTGATAACGTATATCCTGCAGTTTTATCGTTTTAACCTAACCTAAGTATTATATTAAACGAGCTGTTGCCCGCGACTTCGTCCGCGTGGTATTAGACAACATACAAACTGTATAAATTATAAAAATATACGTAAGCCGGGAATCGGACATTTCTCGGGGATGAAGCATATCCCATGTGTACTCCAGCCTTTGTTTTATATCTGTGCCAAATTTCAATAAGATATGTTGAACCGTTGCAGAATGACTGAGTAAACATTAAAAAAACTATATTATTTAATCCCACGGGAACCGTAACTATTCCCGGGATAAAAAGTAGCCTATGTGTTCTTCCAGACTATACTCTAAACCTGTGCCAAATTTCATGTAGATCCGTTCAGCCGTTTAGGCTACAAACGCTAACAAACATCCATCCATCCATCTAAACTTTTGCATTTATAATATTAGTATGATTAGTAAAATAAAATAAAGTAAAATATAAAGTAAAATATATATAAAGTAAAATCACATTATAAGCCCTATTCTTTTTTTTTAGCATCCTTACTTAAATTCGTACCACGTACGCAGAGGGTTTGTTTTTTTTAACTGTTATACACTATTACCTGACTTTTAGTCTAAATTTAGTCACACTAGAAAGTAGCGCGTCTGCATAAGTACTTCTATGATGAGACTCTGTTACCCTCTTTACTTGTTAATTTGTTTATTTCACGTATTTTTTTTTAACAAAAATGTCGCAGATTTATGTAAACAGTGAAAGGATTTTTATTAGGTAAAAGGAATGTCTATTTTGATTTATTTCGTTAGTTAAAAGTATTTTATAAGATAATGAAACCTTATTCTGATCCTCGAAGAAGTTTAACGTAATAATGTAAAAGGCAAGAAAGTTATTTAAAATTTATTCATAAGTGCATTGTACAAAAATCGCGACTGATTTTTGCTTTGTGCAAATACTCTTATAACTATGTTATTGTTGATGGAAGGAATTTTCATATTCCTAATCCCGAATTCGTATAATTAAATCAGTTTGTATTCGTTTACAGATTTTGCGACAGAAATGCAATTTACACGTACTGCGGAATCGTGCTCGTCGCGATTAACCCTTACTATGACCTGCCTATTTATGGTAAGTTTTTTTTTTATCATCATGTCCACAATGCCAGATTAATAAAATTCGGGGGAGTCCCGTTGTCATAGATCAAGGCATCATAGATTAGATAGTTACAAATGTTCAGTTCTTTCAAATTGCATCCATTATAATGGATTAAAATATTTTCTTTTATAAATTGACTAGCTTTCACCCGCGACTCCGTCCGCGTGGTAATAAAAAAACAAAAGTAAGTAGCCTATGTGTTCTTCCATACTCTGCTCTACATCTATGCCAAATTTCATTCAGATCCGTTCAGTTGTTTAGGCTACAAACTCTCACAAACATCCATCCATCCGTCTATTGACTAGTAAGAATATTACTATGACTTTAGAAAGAAATGGTCGAGCTTGTTTTGGGAGAATTTCTTCTCTCCCAGACATGAGATATTAGAATGAACTTGTCGGATTTACGTCCAGTATTCTAGTTATTTTTATACACTATAGTTTCTCATAAACTAGATTATTTAGCGTATAAACAATGATTATTGTTCATGTGATGCAGAACGGTCTCAGTTGATAGCATTTATTATGTAACTGAAGTATTTTACGTTTTGTAGGCGATGAAACGATAATGATGTATCGAGGCCAGGCTATGGGAGACCTGGACCCTCATATATTCGCCGTCTCAGAGGAGGCGTACACGAAACTAGAGAGGGAAAGGCGAGATCAAAGTATTATTGGTGAGTATTTGATAAGATAATAGTTTTTAAAATTTTATTTTAAAGATATACAGTCTTACAAGTAAACGCGGTATAAAGTTCTACTTAGGAATAAACGGAATATAAGCAAATATTAGTACAAATTTTGCTTACACTCAGTTTATTCATATATTAACTTTATACCGCGTTTATTTATAAGGCTGCTAAAGTTCAAAACGGTATAGTTAAATGCCTATAACTTGCCTACGTGTCTTGAGTTCAGGCAAATCCTATATTATTGTAGTCGCCTAGTTTCCAATAAATGCGAGGGTGTAAACAGTTTTTTGATCTGTAAATATATTTATTAACTGCCACACAAAATCCCTTAAAACAGTAAGGCTGCTAAGCGTCTGCTAATGTAAATTATCTTTGTTTTTCAGTAAGTGGAGAGTCAGGTGCGGGTAAGACAGTATCAGCTAAATACGCGATGAGGTATTTCGCAGCTGTCGGCGGTAATGCCAGTGAGACACAAGTTGAACGGAAAGTCCTAGCCTCCAGTCCTATTATGGAGGTAAGTTTATTGCAGTACATACGATGACGTCATTTGTAGATAATATTGGACTTTAAACTTTTTAAAAGTATGGATGGAGTGTGAAAGAGGCTTAAGAAAGGAGTGAATTCAGATATGACGGCTGACAGATGTATGGAAGAGCAGTATATTGTGCCGACCCTCTATAAGGGATAAGGGCAAATTGATGATGATTGGACTTTTAAACTGTAAGGCAAAGGGTTAGTTGACTGAGTATTCAATACTTCAAAAATATAAGACACTAAGCACTTATTTACACATAACTGTTAACTTAATTAAGAAATTAAGGAGTAAAAGGTGAATAAATGTAAACTAGTACCATCGTTATTAATCAGCTTTATTTATATTTACAGAAAATATACAATTTATTATCCCTTACATTTTTTACGTTCTTTTCCTTCTTCTGTCACATCTTGGACACTTTTTTCTAAATAGATGTCTTGGCGGCCAATATGCAACCTCTTTGGCTGTATTTATAATTCTTGTCAGCAAAAGAGGTTGTATTTGCACTAAACAAAAGGTTAGAATGGTATGGGCATGTTATGAGGAGGGTAAATCGCATGACAAGAAAGACATTAGTTATGAGTGTGGGACACTAGTAGAGGAAGACGTAGAGATGGATGGATTGCATGAAAGGTGACAACCAAGAAGTAAGTGACTGAGATGACGGATGATAGAGTTATTTGGAGGATGAAAACCTGGTGCGTTAACAATACGGGGGTAGGATAAGGTAGGGGTTTTCATAGACTAAGTGAATGCTTTAATAACTGAAATGTTCGTAGTCAATCGGCAACGCGAAGACTACCCGTAACGACAACTCGTCCCGCTTCGGTAAATTCATTGAGATCCACTTCGATGAGTTTTACCGTATTTCTGGCGCTAGTATGAGGACTTACTTGCTGGAGAAGTCACGTGTCGTGTACCAGAGCGCCGGCGAGAGGAATTATCATATATTCTACCAGCTCTGTGCAGCCAGTGTTAATATGCCTGAACTACAATTAGGTAACCAGAACTATATTTGTGATATTGTTGTCTCTATTTTTTCTAAGAGAGTGAGAGAGTAAAGTTTACAGTAAAATTAACAATTGAACATTATTATCTCAGTTTCTTTAACAGCGGACGCACATGTTTGACTAAACAATCGCACAACTGTTCGAAGCCAAATCAACTGTTCAGTTGCACAACTAAAATAGTAGTGTGCGCACCTCCATATAAGCTCATAGGAATCAAAGTGCGACTAAACGGTTGTGCGATAGTTTATTCAAATGCGCGCTCTCACTGTTACTAATTAATTCTTTTCTATTTGTAGATAGTAAGTAGGTTTCATAATTTTGTTATTAATTTTAATCAAAATACGCAGACCACCAGGATTCATTTCAATACCTGAACCAAGGAGGCAGCCCCAACATTGATGGAGTGGATGATCTCAGAACGTTCAACGAGACCAGAAACGCTCTTACTACCTTAGGTAATAAAATAATCTGCAAAAAATCTGCAAAAACTTACCAGAACTCATTTTTCACATATTTACTTTTTGTTTTTCTATTTTAAAATTTTAGGCAAATTCCAGCACATTTAAAGTTAGTCAATTCTAATAATGACCAAGTCAATTTTGCTAAAAATGTTAACTCTGTTTCTTTGTATGTCTGTTTAGGTGTGTCGGAGACGGAGCAGGCGAACATGTTCACTGTGCTGGCGACTGTCTTGCACCTGGGGAACATCCAGCTGTACGACTGCGACCCTGACGCTGGTCCGCAAGAGGATGGTGCTGACGGTGCTCATATCAGTGTGAGTCTAAGTGTCTATACTAGAATTACCCTACTTTCATTTTAATGTTTGTGACTTCCGTTTGTAATTTAAAAGAAACTTGTAAACTATGGTCTATATGTGTTAAATTAGATTCGTTAAGCTGTTTTGGAGATACCTCGTAGTAATACATCCATCCAAACTTATCCATTTACAATATCAGAATGAATTTATAATAATAATACGCCACAACAATTAATTTTCTCTAAAAGACAATTATAATTTACTTACACCTTCTAAAATACTGTAAAACAAGAGTAATGAAAATAATTTACAAGATACCAGAGAACAATTCATTTGTTTTTAATGACTTTTATAGTTTTCACAACCCTAAATATTAGTACTAGAAAAAAATCTTATATGTCCGCAGAAGTAGGAATTTAAAAATAAACGCCTAAAAGTGGGAATTGATTATAAAAATATTACTTTTTAATATAGTAAATACTTAATGACAACAATTTAATAGTGAAACAGCTATTTAATAGTGAAAGAATATTGAATTCGCTCTAATAGTTTACGAGTTATTTTAATACATAAAGAAATCCAAAAGTACAAATATCTTCTCTTTATAATATTAGTATAGATTAAGTATAGTAAATACTAAATAATAGTAACCTAGGTTACTGACTGAGATTGTAGCTTTTTAATAATGCCAGATTTTTTTAAAACGGTCTGATAATTTTTGAATAAAGTAACAAATATACAAATCTTCGAATCACTTTACTATGGATTTACTTTTGTATGAGCTACCTATTTGTAATTTCCAGTCAAATGACAAACACTTGCACATAGTGTGCTCGCTACTGGGCATATCTAAAGCGGAGTTGTCCCGCTGGCTGACGCACCGGCGCATCGCGTCCGCGCACGAGGTCATCGTGTCGCGTATGGACGTGCAGCGCGCGGCGTTCGCACGCGACGCGCTCGCCAAGCGAATGTACGGCGAACTGTTCGCCTGGCTCGTGCGTGCGGTCAACCGCGCGCTCGACACCGGACATGCTAAGAAACATTTCATTGGTTAGTGTTTGCGTAAATAAATAGTCTATGTTATTCACAGATAAATTACCTTTCTAATGTTGAAAGATTTTTTGAAATCGGATCAGTAGTTTTGGAGTTATTTGAATACATACAAAAATACAAATCTTTCCTCTTTATAATGTTAGTATAGGTCTGAGTTGGATTCGAAATAGCGAAGTGATTGTTTAACTTAGACATCTGTATTTGCAATGTTATTATAACAGTAAAGCTTTGTCTATTTCAAGCTGTTACAATTTCGAGAAATATCTGAAACTTACAATTACATCAGCAATGATAAATGAAAAAACTTAGCAAGTACCTTATTTGTTCTTCAAGACTATGTTCTAATTCTTTGACATCATCGAAATGCGTAAATTCGTTTTGGAGATACGTAGTAACATCCATCCATCCTTACTTTCGCATTTATAATCAAGATAGCAGTAGAAATAGAAGCACAATTTTAGTATGACTTAGAATATTGTAACTCGTGTAATTTACTTATTTTTAGGTGTCCTGGACATTTACGGTTTCGAAACGTTCGAGATAAACTCGTTCGAGCAGTTTTGCATCAACTACGCCAATGAAAAACTGCAGCAACAATTCAACTCGCACGTCTTCAAATTGGAACAGGACGAATACATAAAGGTAAACACTGAAGAAATATAGTAACTCTTATAGTATTTTTAAGACAAAAATATTTTTCCACTGATTTGTATAAATGGATAGGATTCTTGGTATTATCTTAAACATGCCTGTTTTTAATGACAGTTAATTCTATGTCTATTATTATTTTAAATTATCCTAATTATATGGGTCAGCGTTAAGAATCAAAATAAAATAGGCACAAAACCGTTTTATAGCCTATCTATTTATAGAAATCAGTGGTTTTTAATTAGAATTCTAACTGTTACAATATGAAGATCCTGTATTATAAATGTAATTTTATCAAAATTAAGTTTCTCAGTTATTGATTGGTCTATAGGAAGAGATATCTTGGAAGATGATCGACTTCTACGACAACCAGCCGTGCATTGACCTGATAGAGGAGCGTCTGGGCGTGCTGGCGCTGCTGGACGAGGAGTGCCGCGTGCCGCAGGGCTCCGACGCCGGCTTCGTCGCCAAGCTGCACCAGAACTGCACCAAGTACCCGCACTTTATGAAGCCCAGGTTCGGCAACGCCGGTATGTACTTTTACTTACCCTTATTGTAATTCCTCTCTTGTAGACTTTCAGCTACGGTATTATTGATTGTTACACTCAGAGATATTATAGATAATTTAGTGTAGATTTACGGTGAAATCCGCTATATATATACTAATATCATAAAGAGGTAAGTATTTTTGGATTTTTTATGTGTTGAAATAATACAAAAACTTGTGGGCCGATTTCAAAAAATGTTTCACCATTTTTAAACTACGTTATCTCCAAATAACATAGGCCATTTTTTTAAATATTACATAATTTCACGCGGACGGAGTCACGAGCAACAGCTAGTGTCATATCATTAGAAATTATTGATTTGTCTTTTGTAACATTAGTGGTCAACAATCTGAAACAATTTGGAAAAAGCTAATTACTCATTTTAACTAAGGTCCTATATTTATTTATTTTTACAGTGGGCTTTGTAATCAAGTGTTACTTTCCATGTTTAGTTAAAGGGTTACTGATATCACAATTTGGACGTTCCAGCATTCATAATAAAGCACTTCGCGGACAACGTGGAGTACCAATGCGGGGGTTTCTTGGAGAAGAACCGCGACACGGTGTCGGAGGAGCAGCTGGAGTGCATCAAGTCGGCCACCAGCTGCCGCCTCATACACACCATGTTCGCGGAGGAGCGCGCGGAGCACGCCACCGCCACGCTGCCCCCGCCCTCGCGCCGCAGGACCACGCCTTCCCTACATATCGCCAGTTTAACGGTATGTACAAACAGAATAATATATAAACACACGGTTAGTACCGTGGTGAGAATTGGCGCAACACTAGATTATCGGTATAAACGTCACATCTCTAACTGACAGCTGTCAATGTCTTTAGGATGGATTTTCGCGCGCATTCCTGACGACATCTCTAGTAGAGTGTTTAAATTAATATCGATAGTTACAATTATATTGATTCTTTAAAAATACAAACCGAATAATATTATAAAAATATGTTTAATAGTCATTAAGGCATAATTATGTGCGAGTATAAATATATAATAAGAAATCACTAGATTGTCAATAAATTATTCAAAGTGTGGTTTTATGTAGGAATTTTAATACTAAAGAAAACTTATTTGATTATAGAGCTTAACTAGTCTTATTCGTTTTAGCCAAATGTACAGTCAGGGATCTTGGCGGTGTTGCATTTTAGAAAAAATGTTTTTTTCCTACGAGACTAATACCACCTTTTTTTTTGAAGATATTCAGTGATTTTCGTATTATTATGTATTCTGTGGTAATATTAAATTGTCCATGTACCATTGACGGACAGATTTATTTTCTGTTACATTTCGAACAAAACGATTATAGTTAAAGTTACATCGCCAAGTTCCCGTATTCCCTTGTACTTCCGTATATCGTGTCGTATCCGTACAGCAACCGCCGCGTCGAGCATCAGGTCAGAAGCAGACAGTGGGTGCTCAGTTCCGAGCCTCGCTGTCAGCGCTGATGAGCACGCTGTCGGCCACCACTCCTCACTATGTGCGCTGCATCAAGCCCAACGACACTAAGCAGCCGTTCAGCTTCGACCCAGCACGCGCTGTACACCAGCTCAGGTGAATATCTCCCCTATTTTATCCTACTCCCGTAGGGCGCACCGCGATCCCTCCAAATACAGATTTAGAGGGAGGGAGAGAGGGAGATAGACAACATACATCAACTCAGTCATCACTCTCCTTCTTGGTCACATCACCTTTCATGCAATTCATCCATCTTTTTCTACTCTACTGATGTACTATATTCAAACTAACGTCCTTTTTCTATGTATACCAATAT
The DNA here is from genome assembly GCF_000836215.1 of Papilio polytes. Lineage (NCBI taxonomy): Eukaryota > Metazoa > Arthropoda > Insecta > Lepidoptera > Papilionidae > Papilio > Papilio polytes. The sequence continues at coordinate 541,279 of NW_013525269.1, read as the reverse complement.
TGTTGAGAAGAAAATCTGACAACACTAGAACATCGGCATACACATCCCATCCCTATGACATCTGTCAATGTCACTTAGACATATTGGAATAGCTCCCCATTCTGGTAAGATTAGTAGCTCTGAATGTTAATTACGTTAATACAATTAAAATAATATGAATGAAACAGCGGTTCAAGTCAGTAGTCAGATGTTATCGATAAACAGACCCAATAAGAAAAAAAATCAAATTGGATTGATTACTAGGATGGGCCCCAGAAACACCCCTGTATAT
>NW_013525269.1:515332-540911 GCF_000836215.1 Papilio polytes | reverse complement strand
TTTCTTCCATAGGTAAGTTTATTGATTAATTTGCATAACCAACTTACTTCAAATTATGGGTTTTTATATTATACTAGCTGTTCCCGTGCGAATTCGTCTGCATAGAATTATAAAGATTCCATTTTATTGTTTACATTTGTCAATTTATCAATTGCAAATGTCAAAATGACATGACATGATATCAAACCATGGCAACCTTGCTTCCTTAATGTTGGCAGCATTTTGGTCTCTTTCCCACATTAGGGTTTTTATCCAAAATAATTATCCCTAACCTTAACGGCGTAAAAATATATAGCCTAAAGCGTGACGTAAGTGTAAGGCTTTTTATTAAAAAAAGAGTTATTGGAAAATATGTTGTGATTGCTGACATCTTAGGCAACAAAGAAGTGTGTATTTACGCTTTATTATATTAGTATAGATAATTTTTTGTTGTTGTTTAATATTACAGATATCGACTTCTATGTCTACATAAAGATGTTGACCGCACTAACATCAAAGCGACGTGTGGAAAAATATTAAAAAAACATCTAAAAGATCCCGATAAATATCAGTTTGGTGCTACTAAGATATTTTTCAGAGCAGGACAGGTTAGTTATTAAACTACTAGCTTTCGCCCGCGACTCCGTCTGTGTGTTATTAAAAAAAAGGAGGTATTGTATGTGTTCTTCCAGACTAAGTGTGTAAATTGTGCCAAATTTTAATCGAAATCCGTTCAGGCGTTTAAGGCGTTTAACTCTAATATCCATCCATCCACTATCTAAAGTTAAAAATTAGTAATATTAGTAAGATTATGTAATGTTTATTTATTAAGTATTGTCTTTCATGTTGTGGTATTAATGTTAATTTCGGCTCTACTATTTTTATTTTAATGAGAGCGTCAGTGGCTCAGTGGTTTAAGCTCTTGACTTGTAATCAGGTCTTGGGTTCGAATCGGATGTGATTTTCATATGAACATAGTATACGTTCTTATGGTGACGGAAAATGTGATGCACATATCTACAAAGAAATTCAAAGACATGTGAAGTCCCGCAGTGCATGGTTGATTGCCACCCTTAGGGTAGTTCCGAGCCTCAGTGGGGGGTATAGTAAGCTGATGATAACAATAATTTATCCGACGTCCTTACTACGAAGGAAAACGTGATGTACATATCGGCAAAGAAATCCAAAGATATGTGAAGTCAATCCGCAGTAGTATGTTGGTATGCTGCAGTCTCAGGGTAGGTCAGCCCAGTGGGGACGTATAGCGAGGTGGTGATGTTACCAGGTAGCGTACTTGGAGAAGATCCGCGCGGAGATCCAGCGGCTGTACTGCGTGCGCGTGCAGAGCTGCGTGCGGCGCTTCGTGGCGCGCCGCCGCTACCTGCGCCTGCTGGCCGCCATACGGGGCCTGCAGGCGCACGCCAGGGGGTACCTCGCCAGAAGGTCAGATTGCACCTATAGTGTTACTATGTCATTTTTTAAAAAGAAAATATGGTTATTATGACATAATTATAATGTTTTATAAAGTATTGTAGCCAAGCAAAGAGAGTTGAGTGGGTGTTGTGAGAGATAAATGGGCGGTAATTATTTCGCTATTTAAGCGAAATGTGACTGTTTTCTATGTTACTATATTTTACTTAAAAATATTAGGTTTGTGATCGAAAACGTAACATTATCTCCAAAAGAGTGAGTTGCATAGAATCTAAACATCAATGTTTTTATCATAAATTTTGAAACGGAATTGAGTTCAAAGGTTTTAATAATAATACTAGCTGATGATCGCGATTTCGTCCGCGTGGAGCTAAAAATAATGGTTTTCGCTTTTAATGGTTAAAGAGTTTTTGAAATCGGCCCAGTAGTTTGAGTTATTTCCATATATACAATTAAAAAAATACAAAAAATTTCTCTTTATAATATAAGCAGAGATTGTATTGTAATATTTTTACTATGTGATACATAGACGTGTACAAGAAGTGCGTCGTAACCGCGCGGCTATCAAGATCCAGCGCAACGTGCGCGGCTGGCTGGCGCGCCGCACGTTCCAGCGGCTGCGGCGGCTGGCCACTGGCTTGCAGGCGCACGCGCGCGGCTACCTCGCCCGCAGGCTGTACCGCGACCGGCGCAGGGTGCTCGCGGTATGATACACTATACACTAACCCTAATACTAGACTAGCTGTCGTCCGTAACTATGTAAGCACAAAAAAAACTCAAGTAGAATATTTGTTTTTCCAGACTATATATGTTTATGACTTTCAGCGGAATCCCTTGAGCAGTTCTGGAGATACGTAGTAACAAACATCCATCCATGTATCTAAATTTTCGCAATATATAATATTACTAGATGTCACCTGTGACTAGGTCCGCGCGAAACTAAAAAAAAAATTAACTTTATGTTCTTCCAGACTATGTCCTACATCTATACCGTTATGCGAGATCCGTTGAGCTATTCTGGAGAATGTAAAATATCCATCCATCTAAATATTCGCATTTCAAATATTATTTTATCCTGCTTGCAAAGGACCAATTAACCTAGTTGTAGTTTTAATTTTTTTTATTTAGTTACGTTAGATATTATTAATAGACGAAATTGTTTTTTTGTCCAATAGGTTATTACTATACAACGCTACGCGCGCGGTTATCTCGCGAGAAAACGGGTAAAGAAGATGAAGAGACAAATCGTCATAGCACAAGCCGCTGTAAGTACCTTATTACTTTTTTCTTAATAACATTATTAAGTTGGTTTATTAAGGTGGCAAACGACCAAGCAGCCACCTGAATCCGCCAAAATGGCGAAACGATCGCTGCCCGTAGACATGCGCGATCGAGGAGGAGGACGACCGACGGAGGAGGACACGCACATAAACAGGATAATGCCCCTTCCTATGCATCTCCTCCACAGTCAAATCCACTTCCCCTTCCCATCCTCTCCTTATAAGAAAAGGGTGGTAAAAAAGGTACTTAAATTACGCCTCCGGCACCACACTCATCAGATGAAACACGGCATTGGTTCCATTTGACGGCTGTCTTCTGTGTGGTCGTGGTATTACTGGGGGCGTGCCCTGCAGTGCTAAGATGTTAAAGCGGGCACTACCACTGTTAAATAATTACTATATACTTACTTCATTAAAACAATATTTCAAGTTTTATAATATTTCGTTCCTAGATCCGTCGTTTCCTAGCTCGTCGTCAGTACAAGCGGCTGCGTATCGAGGCTCGCAGTCTAGATCATGTGAAGAGTTTGAACAAGGGTCTGGAGAACAAGATCATCAGCCTGCAGCAGAGGCTGGGGGATGTGGTGGAGCGCGCCAAGTGTATAGAGCCCCTGCAAGCGCAGATTGCTGACCTCAAGTTAGTATTGTAGAATAAATGCAAGTATAAGTTGAATCAAATGGATGTAAGAAATTTATTTAGTAATGTTTTAGTTAAATTGAAATAAAGATGTAATTTTGACAGTATTTTTAAGGTAAAATTTCTTTTTTCTATTGGATTTGTCTTTATGTACGTATCGACGTTCGCGTACGTAAATAAGATACAGTATTGCGTATGAACTGCGTGCGAACTTTACTTAGCGTAATGTTTTAGTACACTTAAACTCAAGTAAATTATATACATTTATAGTTTTAAATATATACCTAATAAATACATAATGATAACTTGTTAAAGGCTTAATTTCTTACTTGACTTTATACTTTAGTAGTGTTGAAATTCTCATCTGCGGTTACATTAATTACGATACTATTTAGGGCTAAACTGGAAGCACTAAAACTAGTGGAGATCGAAGCTAAAACACTACGAGTAGGTATACATGAGAGGGACAGCCTGATAGCCTCGTTGGAGACGGAGTTGAAGTCAGAGCGAGATAGCAACAAGCGGTTGGTGGAGGAGAAGAATGAAGTTGAGAACAAATACAATAAACACAAAGATAGTTGGCTGCAGGAGAGCAATAAACTCGCTGAGGAACTTAAAACTTCGAAGGAATGCTATGAAATGGCTATTGAAGGTGAGATAATATTAATATGCAACTTATCTCTTACGACATAAGACTCAATTTTCAATGATGGGTACACAATTTTAATTCTAATCCATCTAGTCAATCTAATGTCTTTTAGGTTCTGAAGAATAACGATATAAAATTTCCAAAAATCTATATTACTAGCTGTTGCTCGCGACTCTCCACGTGAAATTTAAAATTATAGCCTATGTTATTCAGCGATAATGTAACAATAGTGAATGAATTTTTTAAATTGGCCCATTAGTAGTTTTTGAGTTCAATACATACAAAAATACAAATGTTTCCTCTTTATAATAGTATAGATTATTTACAGAATTAAGAATATATAAAAATAGTGTAAAGTGTGAGTATCGATCTGGGTCAGGGTTGTGATGTTATTTTATTTATCATCTATACTTTTAAAAGGAAATTCGTGTATTCAAATTATAACCAGTGACTCATAAACAATGATAAAATAATTACTTTTTACATGATAGTATTCACACCGAAATCTAATTCGATAAGATAAGCCACGGATAGGTAATGTTGATAACCACATTGTTTTTGATGAAAATAATTATAACGCTCGTAATTAAAGCGTATTCTATAATATGAAAACTGTTTATATATGTGTAAATTAGTTAATTTGTCATTATTAGTATTAGAAATGAGTGTTTAAAAATATGGAATTTCTCTATAAATGTGATCGTGTAAATCGTGTAACAAGTGCTATAAAATAATGGGTGCATTTCCTGAGCCGATTGTTAAGGAAGCAGAGGAAGCGACAACTAAACATGTTGATCCTACAACTTGGTCTAAAGAATTTGCCGCTAGGGCACAGTTCTGGAAAGGTATAGAGTCAAAAATACTAAATAAAACTATAGCTAGCGACAGATAGTTACTATCTGTAACTCGCGTCTTTATTCGCGGTTTTTTTTAATAAATATAGCCTATGTTACTCGTGATAACGTAGCTATTTATTTGTAAAATATTTTTTTTAAATTAATTCAGTAGTTTTCAAGTTATTTCAATACGAAAATATAAAAACTAAGAGAATACTAATAAAAATATTTTTCTCTTTGAATATAAGTATAGATAGTAACATAAATTGGGTGACTTAGTACTTAAAACTGTAGCGCTTTTACGAAAATTGATTTGAAAAAGTTGAAAGAAACTGTATTCCTAAACAATATATACATTCAAATGTACATTTAATTTTATTATTGAATAATTTCTAGATACCTCAATTACTATGTAATCCCATTATATGCCATTGATAGATAGGTCATTGTAAGAATATAATAAGAACCGTTTCCTCTTTCACGTTTTCTATAAAACCTGTTCAATTTCAGAGCAAAACAAACAGCACGAGGCGGAGAAGCGCGCGCTGTGCGCCGAGCTGGAGGCGGAGCGGCAGAGCCGGCAGAAGCTGCTCTCCTCGCAGTACGAGCTGCAGGAGAGGCTGGACACCATGCAGAGGTACACATAAACACCATGTATTACACTAACAAACATTGTTACTAATTGTTGCTCAGGACTTCGTCCCCGTAGCATTAAAAAAATAATGAAAAATATAGCCTATGTTACTCAGTTATAACGTAGTTTTTTATTGATGAAAGAATTGAAATCGACCCAGTTTTTGAGTTATTTCAATATAAAAAAAATACGTATCTTAATGTTAGTATAGATGTAGACTTGATTTCTTAAAAAAAAACACTGACTTAAAAAAAATGAGTAGCCTATGTGTTCTTCCAGACTATTCTCTACATGTGTGCCAAATTTCATCGAGATCCGTTTAACAGTTTAGGTTACAAACTCTAACAAACATCCATCCATCTAAACTTTCGCATTTATAATAGTAAGACTAGTAAGATTATTGACTTATAATCATATTTTTAATAACCAAAATGCGATACAGGGCACCAGCAACCAAAGAACACAGAAGATCGCTTTCCGACGCCAGCAATGCTTCCCAACAAGAAACTACCGTTGAAGATGTGAGTAATGTGAGAAAGTTAACATTTTAACGTTAATAATAATACTGTTTTTTACATTTTAACTTATAAATAAACATTTTTGTGTTTATTCGTGTCTAGGACTACGGGTACGGGTCTGTGCGGTCCGTGGAGACGTCGCGGCCAGCGCTGGAGGCAGTCAACTGGTCTGCTGGACAACACAATGGCCCTGCGCCCCCTGTATGTACAAGCACCTTATATGTTTTACTAACTTTAAACTTTAAAAGCCGGCAAAGCATCTGTAGTTCCTCTGGTGTTTCGGATGTACATGGGCGTCGTTGACCACATTTGTGTTCACGCCACTCGTTTGCTCCCTTCTCATATAAAAAAAAACTGTTGCTTGCGACTTCACCCGCGTGAAATTAAAAAATATATACCTATTTAGCTTCTGTAACTAACAATGTAGCTTTTTAGTGGTGAAAGAATTTTCGAAATCGGCCCAGTAGTTTTTGAGTTATTTCAATAAATACAAAAATGAAAATCTTGTCTTAATAATATTGGTATTGATTGAACTTTAATAAACGATTGACTATAATAAAGCGCGTAGGATGCCAGCAATCACAACCTTTTTTTGTATAATTCTTTTTTTAATTAAAACTCCCCACTTACGACACGCTTTAGGCTATATATTTTCAAGCTATTAAATAAATTGGAAAAAACCTGTTATGTGGAAAGGGACCAAAAACTACAAGCTGCCAACATCAAAGAAGCAAAATTACCATGGTACGATAATTGTTATCCAATCAGAGGCCTTCGTTGTCATTTGTGCATTTAAATTTTCACATTTGCAATTGAAATTTTTACAAATAAAAACAAAAAAAAAAGTTCTAATAATTTAATACAGAGGAAGCCGCACGGGAACAGCTAATCACTAATAATATGTAATGTTTGTATGCAGATTGCTGACGCTGGACTGGTGCTCCGAATGCAGAACAGAATATCAGCGTTGCAGAGCGATTTGTCTAGAACATCCAAACGTGCTAACGACTTGGAGGAACGACTTATGAGTAAGATATTTAGGGCCTGTCCCACCTCTGGCTGATAGAGGCTCAGATAGCCAACCACAATCCAATATTTCTATAATCTTCAATAATCCGATTATCTGACAATTTAAAAGAATTTGGTAGAAAAAAAAACAGTAACTTAGTAGAGGAAGCCGCGATTACAGTTAACACTTAGTGAGCATTTAATACGTTTCTGAGTAGCAATAAACTTCCAGATCGTCTATCCTCGCCGCCCAGCAACCCCAACGTGGACAGGTTCAAGGTGGAGGAGTTGGAGATCGAGAACAAGAAGTTACGCGAACACCTCGACAGGCTGCGAGCCTCCACTGACAGTGTGCTTATCTCCAAGGAAGTTATTGGTATGTGGAATTTATTAGAACGTGCTTTGACTTAACTATCACACAACCGTTGTGCGATTGTCCCTTCGCAGTCTTTAACTGTTTAAATCCCTTATGGCGAGCAACCCTGAAGGTCGTCGAGACCGAGGAAGACCAAAGTTGAGATGGGTAGACGGTGTAAATCGTGACGCAAAGAATGTTGGCATAAGAAACTGGAAATCGGTAGCCACTAACAGACCGAAGTGGAAAAAATTGCTTGACCACAAGCTAAAGCCTGCAAAGGGCTGTAGAGCTAAGGAAGAAGAAGAAGAAGAAGTCTTCAACTGTTTAGTTGCACAACTAAACATCGAGTAGTGTACCTTCGTATAAGGTCAAAGGAATCAAAGACTAAACAGTGTGCGATGGTTTAGTCAGATCAGTGCGCTCTTAATATGTAAATCTTACTACCTTACTAAACACGTGCAAAAGTTTAGAGAGATGGAGGTTAGATTTTGTAGCCTAAACTTCTGAAGGGATCAACACATAGAAGTCTGGAAGAACACATAGGCTACTTCCATTTGTCTTTTTAAATTCAACGCGGACAAAGTCGCGAGCAAAAGCTATTTGTAATACAAAATTATAGCGTTATATACTTATTTTTTCAATGTATATGGTTAAGTTTTCTTGATGGTCCTTCGAGTCGGATATTTTATGTTTTCCTTAATAATCGTTTTGTATTAATTTATTAATAAACTATTGTTTTTTAACAGATCAAATGAGTACAATGCAAAAGGAACTGGACAGGAGACGAGACGAATGTATACAGTTGAAGAGCGTTCTTACTACTCAGGTATTTATACTAATATTATAAAGAGGAATGATTTGTATTTTTGTGTATTGAAATAACTCTAAAACTACTGGACCTATTTCGAATATTCGTTTATCATAAAAATAAATTTTATCACGCGATCCAAGACGCGAGCAATAGTTAGTTTTATATAAACAGGAAAAAATCACAGTAATATTTATCTTATTTCCTCTATTTGTTGAAAGACTAGCTGTTCCTGTGCGGCTTCATCCGCATGAAATTATGTAAATTTTATTTTATTGTTGACATGTGTCAAATTACCAATAGCAAATGTCAAAATGACATGACATGACAAACCTTAGTAATCTTTCTTTCTTGATGTTGGCAGCAACTTATGGTCTCTTTCCTACATTAGGGTGTTTATCCAAAATCTTTACCCCCTAAGTTTAATGGCGTGAAAATATATAGCCTAAAGCGTGATGTAAGTGTAGGACCTTTTATTAAAATCAGAATTATTCAGAAATGTGCTGACATCTTAGGCAACAAAGAAGTGTGTGTTTACGCTTTATTATAATAGTATAGAAGTATAGATATGCTTTTATAATAGTACAAACAAAATCACTAATTACTAATCTGTTTGATATTGCTAAAAGACTGCATATTTTAATTTTTAATTATTCAGTGTAGTTAAAAATTGTAAAATGTCTGTCCAATTGTATCCAAAGCACATCAAAATGTTTTATTTAACCGAATATTATCAGTGACAAGTGATGTCCCATATCTAAGATAATGTACACAAAAATGTCCAAACAGACTGACACTAAACACGATGTCAGTGTTTCTTTGTGTTTGCGACATTCAGTTATTTCCGTCTCAAATATAAAGATACAAATAAAATATCCCATATAGTTATTTTCGTATACTTTGCTGAATTAAAAAAAAATTAAACAAAGTGCAATGTTATAAGAATTGTGTTGTTTAGTGATGAATTCAAATATATGTAAGGAAGGACAAATTGTTAAAATATTATATATGGATTTACCTGAACATAGGAATGTTTTTAATTTAATTGACAACAAAAAGGTAATTCAGGTCCAGAATATCAAAGCAGTTTACATACTTTCTAGTTAATATTATAAAGAGGAAAGATTAGAATTTTTGTATACATATAAGAAACTCAGAAACTACTGGGCCGATTTAACAAAAATCTTTTACCTTTAAAATGTTACATTTTAATTTCACGTGGACGAAGTCGTAAGCAACAGCTAGTTACTTATACGGTGACAGTTTTTTCCATCTATTTCATTATGGGAAGCCTTAATTCTTTGACTGTACATATTCATATGCCGTCACTGACCTCTATTAAATGGACAGGCTTTAATACTTGATGACTAACGGTTGCGGTTGGTAACAGTGAGAAGGTTTTCAGCTAATAATAAAGATATATTTAACTGTCAATAACATAAATAGACATGTTTAATTCGGCACAAATAGCTGCCTATCCATTATATGGAGATCATTGGCTTAGTTTCTATTATCTTGTCTTTTCTAACATAAGCAATAAAAACGCAGGATTATGCTCCACAAAAATCGTGGTTGCAAGCCGTGAAGAGCGTTGTGAGTAAAACTGCATGATCACTCGAATGCTTGTGCTTTGTCATTACAATTAGATATTAAATGGCAAAGAGATTCAACAAATATATAGAGATGGCATAGTTGACACTTCACTTGAGACATTTTTCATTTTTTTGATCCTCACTATAGATTCTCAAAACGGATTATTCCTAATCACCCAGCTCTGTTTCCACGTGGATACAGATGAGAATAAAAAGTTTCATCCGACATCTTTGCGTAGAGGGGACGGTTAGAAATTATTTTATTTCATAACAGTTATATCTGTCACCTTATTGATGATGGTGGGACTAAAAGGTGGAATGGATGAAACTTTTTATTCTCATCTGTCTCCACATGGGGATAGTACAGGGTGACGGTTGGGAATAATCCGTCAACACCACATGTCAATTTAATTAATTGTATTTATATGATTGTAAATAAGTTTCACTAAATAATATATAAATGTTTATATTTTATTTTGTGACACTTTAGTTAATAACAAAAATAGAGCTTATTATAATTTTGTAAAAATGTTTTCTAACATGTCAATAAGGACATGAGGTGGCCTAACTTTGCCTAGCATAGAAAAATGTTCACTATGTCTCCTCTATATATTTCTTGAATGTCTTTGTTTAATGGATTACGGAGAATTTAATAAATAATATGTGTATTCAATTATATTTTATGTTATATTGTTTAATAAATTAAATGTATTTTAGTTTTATGTGTAATATCAGTGTAAAGATCGTAATACTAACTTTTATTTTGTTTTTAATTTTCTTTCAATGCGTTCCTTTGCTGTCATTGCACGGTATATTTTAATTTAATATTTTTTATTACATTTTTAATTTCTTATACGTTATATCAACGATTTTATTATATTGTAATATTAAATATTAATTTGAATCTTATTTTCACAGACGGTAAATCTAAAGTCGCTTGCAACATCTAACTACGGTTCCGATGTGGACATTATCAATGAAGATGGAGAATTGGCTTCCGCATATGAAGCTCAGAAAGATATTAACAGGTAAATATATCTATACTAATACTGGTATTATAAAGAAAAAAGTTTTTTATTTACATATGTACAGAAATAACTCAAAAACTACGAAATCAGTAACATAGACTATGTTTATTTATAATTTTTTTAATTTCATGCTGGCAAAGTCGCGGGCAACAGCTAGTAAAAGCATATTGACGCAAATTACAATATACAAATTGGATACATTCTAAGTATATCAATGTAGTTGGAATCGTTTTTAATTCATTTTTCAGACAATTACAAGAAGAGTTGATTGCAGAGAAGAAATTCTATTCCGAACATATATCGAAAGCGAAAGCTGAGATAGAAAGGTTACGTGAAGAAACCGACAAGTACTCCAAGTAAGTGGTGTTTGTGTTTATGTATTTTTTATTAACTAACACAGTTGCATAACATAACATTTTAAAGTACTATATGTTTATTCAGTGTGCTCGCTTTTGTATATTGTGACGTTTTTATAGCTTGAATATTAAAATCCTAGCTTATGGGCGCAGATTCTTTAACACATCACTATAGTATGCAAAAAAAACCCATATAGACAATACTATAATTTTTCGTAATTCATTATACAAAATATCTTTAGGCACTGCTTACCTGTTACTTATATTAATATGTGATTAAAAGAATTAAAATAGTGTTCAGTCTAGTATTAAATCTTACTTCTTACTAATATTATAAATGAGAAAGTTTAGATGGATGGATGTTTGTTAGAGTTTGTAGTCTAAACGGCTGAAGGAATCTCAATGAAATTTGGCATAGATATAGAGGATAGACTGGAAGAACACAAAGGCTACTTCTTTTTTTTTAATTCCGCGCGGACGGAGTCCCGGGCGAAAGCTAGTTTAATATAAAACATTCATTCAAAATACGGAAAATAGTAATACATTTCCACATTAAGGACACATTTCACATCTCTTCCAGTGTCGATGGAGATAGTAAACAAACAATATTCTACAAAATTAGAAGACAATGGAATAGTCTAGAAAGTTCTACAGCGCGTATCATTATGTTCTCTAGTGAAAAGTTCATTCTTCATATCACATATGCCGTATTTAATATTTTATCCCTATAAATATGTTGTTTTTATGGTACTTGTACATATATAGTGTTATTGCTTTAACTGTTGCTTTATATAATTCTAATACTTGTACATTTATTTATATGTCGATTATGCTTGTTTTTTTTTAATATATCTGCATGTTATTATATTCATAAGTCATTTTTTTAACTCTCTTCAGTTCGCTTTTGATCAAATGTAGTCAATCATTAACAATTAGACAATAAAGTCCTGTAAAATAACTAAATCCACAATAAACTTAATCTTATTTAAAGAATACCGCATTTAAGAGCCAAAAACAATGTAACATGGCTCTTAATAGAGTTATAAAGCAATGTAACCTTGGCTCTTCAGCCAAAAATCATTGGAAAATAATCCGAGCTGAGTAATAATTAAATCAAAACATTATTACTGCTTTAAATAATGACAAACAAAGTTTTTTTTCAAGTCCATAAAGCTATGTAAAGGAGGCTAAGGTCTAGAGACAATGTAACCTAGGCTCTTTTAAGAACTTTTGTCCACTTAAAACACTACTATTAAAAGCCAAATAACCTCTTGAAGAAGTACAATGGGCTCCCTGCTAAGTGTAATTAAACTACAAAAAAAAATAACTGTCCTTCTTCTAAGAGCCATAAAACAATGCAACCTTTCTCTCATAGAACTATGTAGAGATGTAACCACAGCTCGTTTTAAGAGCTAAAGACAATGCAATCAAAGCTCTTGATTTGAGCTATAAAACAATATAACCATGGCTCTTTCGTAGAGCGACCAAGCAATATAACCACAGCTCTTTTCGAAACAATAAAACAATGTAACCAAGCCTCTTGATATGGGCTATAAAACAATGTAACCATTGTGTTCCCATAGAGCGACATAGCAATGTAACCTCAGCTCTTTTTGTAGCCATAGAACAATGTAACCATGATTCTTTCGTAGAGCAACAAAGCAATGTAACCGCAGCTCTTATTGAGACCATGAAACAATGAAACCGTGGCTCTTTCAGAGAGTGACTCAACAATGTAACCACAGCTCTTTTTGAAGCCATAAAACAATGTAACCATGGCGCTCGCAAAGAGTGACATAGCAATGTAGCCAAACCTCTTTTTGAAGCCATAAAACAATGTACCCACAGCTCTTAATAAGGCAATAAAACAATATAACCATGGCTCTTTCGTAGAGCTACAAAGCAATATAACCGCAGCTCTTATTGAGACCATAAAACAATGAAACCGTGGCACTCTCAAAGAGCGACATAGCAATGTAGCCAAAAACTCTTTATGACCAATAAAACAATGTAACCGAGGCTTTGTCTTAGAGCTTCATAGCAATGTAACCAAAGCTGTTTTTGAAGCCATAAAACTGTGTAACAGTGGCTCTTGATAGAACAACATAACAATGTAACCACAGCTTTTTTGGGCCATAAAACAAAGTAGTCGTGACTCTTTCGTAGAGCTAAAAAACAATGTAACTACAGCTCTTTTTAGAAACAAACAACAATGTAACCATGGCTCTTTAGACCGATGCTACATTGTAAACAGTAATGATATCTCAAAAACATTAGAAACTGGCTGTTATACTCAAAACAAGGTCTATAATGTTGCATTCATATATGTATGTTTAGAACAAAGAAGAACAAGGGTAATTTTAAATAACATACAAAACTAAAATAGCATTTATCAACTAATAATTCACAAAATAACAATACTGATGTTATTAAAAAATACTGTTAAGCTATATTTTACAAGATTTATATGTATGTTGTGTTTATGTTTTAGGTTACTAAGTGATTTGAGCCAAGAACCCAAGAATAAGAGTCTGGAATACGCCCAAAATGAGATCATACGACTAACAACTGAGTATCTTGCGTTACAGGTATACAGAATTAATTTAATTATATAACCAGTTGTTGATTGCTTTGTTCCTGTTATTTCGTATTTATGTTATATCCTAGTTACCATAAGGTACTAGAAAACTTTTGGTTCTTATGGATTTTTTCGGTGGTTTTTGATTGTTATATAAACATATAAAAATATTTGTATTTCTCTATGTATTTCTTAGGAACGTGTCGATAAACTGTCCGAGAGCTGTCGTCGGTACAAGAACCAGATCAGATTGTTGGCTAACAGACTTAAAGAGGCCGGAATTGAAGATGTCAATGATATATTAGAAGGCAATGGTATGTTTCATATTTAGAGCGTGAGTGACTAAATTATCGCACAACTGTTTAGTTTGTTTGATTTCTTAGTTGTGCAACTAAACAGTTGAAGGCTGCGAAATAATCGACAATCGCACAACGGTTGTGCGATAGTTTAGTCAAAGATGAGGGCCCGTTCTAATACTTACAATTTTAAGTTCAAAGAGATGTTACTTAAATATATATTTTTGCTAACAGTAACTCTGGTAGACACTTCAGTGGCTCAGCAGTCGATGTCAATGATAGAGATGGCGCCTGTAACGCGTAAGAAAGAGAGAGAATATCTCGGCATGTTTGAATACAAAATTCAAGACGAACCTACTATTATCAAGAAACTTATCATCGGTAAGTAAATAGTCAAAAGTAAGAAAAAAACATTGAATATATAATGTACTAGCTGTTCCAGTGCGACTTCATCCGCATGAAATTATGAAAGTTTTATTTTATTGTTTACATGTGTCAAATTATCAATTACAAATGTCAAAATGACATGACATGATGACAAACTATGGCAATCTTGTTTCCTTGATGTTGGCAGCAACTTATGGTCTCTTTCCCACATTAGGGTTTTTATCCAAAATATTTAACCCCTAAGTTTAATGGTCTTAAAATAGCCTAAAGCGTAACGTAAGTGAAGGGCTTTTTATTAAAAAAAAGAATTATTAAAAATATGCTGTAATTACTGACATCTTAGGCAACAAAGAAGTGTGTGTTAACGCTTTATTATAATAGTATAGATAAATACATCATGCTAATATAAATGCGAAAGTTTAGATGAATGGATGGATGGATGTTAGAGTTTGTAGCTTAAACGACTAAACGGATTTCGATTAAATTTGGTATAAATGTAGCAGATAGAAGAATACATTGTTTATTTTTTAATTCTACGCGGACGGAGATAGGCGAAAGCTAGTATAAAGTAAATAATACTTTATCCGCCATCTTGTAGCGGCCATCTTGGATTTACATCGCATCTAATGTCTGTACTTCCTTACAATTTAATTTCATTTACATAGATTTGAAGCCACGAGTCGCAGTGACTCTATTGCCGGGTCTACCGGCGTACATCTTGTTCATGATGCTGCGTCACATGGACCACGTGGACGACGAGCCTAAGATGCACCAGCTGATGAAGGCAGTCCGCACTGGAGTCAAGAAGACCTTGAAGAAACGTACAGACAGTGTAGAGTATAATGCACTCTGGCTGTCTAACATGTTACGGTATGTCACATCTATTTTTTAGGAGGTCTATGGTTTTTATTACAAAGTTTTAACGAGCCTGCAACTTTTGTTAAAAAATGGAAGTCATCTATCCTAATATTATAAAGACGGGAGATTTGTATTTTTGGATATTTGTATGTATTGAAATAAATAAACTACGTAACCACTGAGTGACGTAGGGATTACTTTTAACTTTTTTTTTAATTCCACGCGGACAAAGTCGCGAGCAACAGCCAGTAATCTATACTTCTGTACTATACTAATACTATAAAGAGGAAAGATTTGTATTTTTGTATCTTTTGAAATAACTCTAAAACTACTGGACCGAATTCAAAAGTTCTTTCACCATTAAAAACTACATTATCACAGAGTAAAATAGAATATGTTTTTTACTATTTTATAATCCAACGCGGACGAAGTCGCGAGCTATACCTAGTGTTTGAAAATAAAAAAAATAGCGCGTGTATTTAGAGATTATATTATAAAATCAATGTGTTTTAATTTATTTTACAGGCTGTTGAACAACCTGCGCCAGTACAGCGGCGACGCGATCTACCAGGGCTCCAACACTCCGCGGCAGAACCAGCAGTGCCTGCGCATCTTCGACCTCTCCGAGTACCGCCAGGTGCTCAGCGACATCGCCGTCTGGATCTACCAAGGTATAACATCCTGGTACTATCGCGGAAATACGCAGTGCTCAAATTTCAGAATTATTCAAATCGATCAATGAAAAATAGATTTAAAAATACCTCTAATTAAAATTATAATGGTATTTGTCCTAGATCTAGTCTAGATCTTACACTGTTTTAAGTAAAATTCGATATATTTGTGTGTCATGTGACTTTACCCTTTGTCGGCAAAATTTACATTTGTATATATCATTTCATGAAATAAACTAAACTAGGTTACAACTGCGACTCCGTCCGCGTGGCATTAAAAAAACGAAAGTAAGTTGCCATGCATCCGGATTATGCTCTACTTCTAAGATATGTCAAATTTAATCGAGATTCGTTCTGCCTTTTAAGCTACAAACTCTAACAAACATCCATCCATCACAAATTTTTACATTTGTAATATTAATAAGATAACATATTACTCTAAAGAAATGAATGTGATATATTAGTTTTTATGAGTTACTTACTAATATTTTAAATCCGAAAGATAGTATGGATTGATGTTTGTTAGAGTTTGTAGCCTAAAGTAGTGAACATATCTAGATGAACTATGGCATAGATGTAGAGCATAGTCTGGACATATAGGCAACTTACTTTTTTTTTCCACTTTGACTAACACGCGAGAGAAATCTATTTTTTCGGGTTTGGTCAAGCGCTGGTTTGTATATGTTAAAAAATATCTATTAACCCTTAAAGCGCTGGTGCATCTCCTGGAGCGTCAGCTGGAGCGGCTGATCCTGCCGGCGATCCTGGAGTACGAGGAGATCAACGTGCACTCGCGGCCCGCGCGCGCCGCGCCCGCCGCCACGCCGCCCGGCCCCGCGCGCCTCATACACGAGCTGGCCGCCGTGCGCGACCATCTGCGCACCTACAACGTCGACACCACGCTCACACTCACTATATTCAAACAGGTAACGACAAACACTCTTCATATACATTTCAAATTAAAAATAAAATAAAATAATGTCTAATCCTTGTCAACACTACAATTATGAATCAAAAAAAAGTAATTGAACACAAATGAGAAACGTAACTAATGAAATGAAAAAAAGAAATATTTAAAATTAGCGTTGCAATGTTGACTCGCTCAGCTATAAATGCTGGATGCTTCTATTGAAGTACTAGGGCTGATCTTCCCCGAGAACCCTTGGGATCATCCACACGTCAGTAGAAGCAATGGATAGTTAGAAATTATCACATACATGAGTAAAAAATAAAATGAAAGAAAAAATTACGTACGTTTATAAACATGTTATGAAAAATAAAATGTATACAAAACTACAACACAGATTAAAAGAATCATTATTGGAATAACACAAAAAGAATGTGAGCATAATATGTCAACTGTTTGAACTGTTTCGTTTTGAGGTATAATCGCGGAAATCCGCGGTGTTCCAGAAAAAAAAAGGCCTTAACATACTGCTCTCTTCCTACAAATAGATAACAGTGAACGGTTAAACGAAGGTATAATAATAAAAAGAAACTAGCCTTATATCACTAACAGAGTCTTTTTCATACAGATAGTTATAAACTGCGTTATATTGATTTTTGTTTCGCGTCTCGTTTCAACATATTCAAACTATTGTAACTATATGGAACACCACCAGTTTTCCTGATTGTACACCGGTAGAGGTAGAAAGAGATGTATGGATTGCGTGAAAAGTTTTAATTATAAGTAAATGACGGGAAATGTAGTTCTATACAATCGTTAACGTATTAACGTTTTCTACTAAAAAATTAAAAACAAAGAGGCAGTTACATTTGTATAATGGTACTTATTACTTCTTAAATAATATTATCTCTTCTAGTTGTTCTACTACATCTGCGCGTACAGCTTGAACCAGCTGTTGCTGCGCAAGGACCTGTGCTGCTGGGCCAAGGGTCTGCAGATCCGGTACAACATCTCGCATCTAGAGATCTGGATTAAGGAGCATCTCGCAGAGTACGGACAGAAGAGTGTAAGTTATACTCTTAGAGAGTCATTTACTAGTAACACTTTTTCTACATATTTATTTTGTTAAATATACAGGGTGATTCTTAACGGATGGATCAATGGTTTTGTGGAGGTAGAGGACCTCAAGAGAGACCTCATTTAAACGCAAAATTTGTTGCCTGATTTTCTATAGTTTTAAAGTTATTTATTTTGTTTGTTAAAAAATCGGAAAAGTCAGATTTCCGACTTAAATTTGACTGTACGTCCAAAATAATCACTCCGTATAATGTTTGCTTTATTATTATTATAATTCGCAAAAATATGCCTTTAGCAACCATATCCAATTGAATAATCTTAACTTACTAGTAAATACTAAAGTTAAATTGTATGGACGTTTAGACGTATCTCCAGAACAGCTCAACGGAGGTTACTAATATTTTTTTAAAATTTCGCGTAACAGAATTTAAGACAGATATTAATTTCTATTGTATAATTGTAATTAATTGATTGTATGGGTATACACCTGGGTAGGTGGAGGAGATCCTGGGCGTGCTGAAGCCGATCACGCAGGCGGTGCAGCTGCTGCAGGCGCGCAAGTCCATGAGCGACGTCGACAGCACCGTCGACATGTGCGCCGACCTCACCGCCATGCAAGTCTGCAAGGTAACTACGAACTTCACATGCATGGTTTTTACACTTTCTAGCCTAAACTGCTGAACGGATCTCGATGAAATTTGACAAAGATGTAGAGTCTATAGTCTGGAAGAACACATAGACTTTACTTTTTTTTTATCCTATTAGGACGGAGTTGCGGGAGAAAGCTAGTATGTAATACTTCTGAAAAGAATATTATTCTACTAAATATAAAAGTATACTTTCCTCTATGTATAATGGAGTGGTTGGTTTTATATTATCAAGATGGTAAACCCACAAGCGACCACCTGGTTTCTACGAAATAACGAAGCAATCGATGCCCATAGACATCCGTAGTTACAGATGCCTTGCCTTTAATCTATTAAGGAGGATAAAGAAGACGAGAGAATTCTTATCATCCCGTCCAGTCAAATTACTTTCCCTTCCAACCCTATTTGTGAGAAAAGGGTGGGACAAGAAAGTTGACCAAAATTAGTCCTGGTACGAACACTGTATGCGGAATTTGTACCACTTCCTTTATACTTTTTCAGATCCTGAACATGTACACGCCGGCGGAGGAGTACGAGGTGAAGGTGACGAGGGATTTCATCCACGAGATCCAGAAGAAGATGCAGGAGCGCGCCGGACCGAAGACCACAAAGGAACCTGTCAGTATTACAAATAACATCTGTTAGCATATAAAAGAACATAGAAAACTTGTTAGTACTTTTAAAACTACGTAAAACCCGCGTATAGACAAGCGTCTAATCTCTAATAGTAAAATTCGACTGATCGGTTATACTTGAGCGTTTGTAGAGATTTACTAGGACAAAATAGTAATGCAAGATTTACTATTTTATCTGTATTATTGTTAAACTATAGCTTGCATAAGTAAACATTTGTCAGATTGTTTTCGACAAAGCAAAAACTGCAATACATATTTGATAATGAATAAAATTGATTCAACATCCAATTTTCAATCCAAATTGACTATTCTGAAACCGAAAAAAACGATGATTTTGTATTAAAATTGGAAGATTAAATATGGTTCTTCGAGCCGTATTACTTTCTGGATTTGTTATTCCATTCGTATGTAAACGTGTTATTATTTTTTTTCCTATTTCCAGCAAAATCTACTAATGGACACGAAGATGATATACTCAGTCCAGTTTCCATTCAACCCGTCCCCCATCAGGCTGGAAGATATCGAGGTGCCTGAAGTTCTGGAGCTGGACGGACTGCTCACTAAGATATAAATTATTTTACACATATGTAGACCTACAAATGTTGCCATTTATATTATAACTAGCTGTTCCCCGCGACTTTGTCTGCGGATAATTGAAAAGCCCATGTTACTTAATGATAGAGTAGGTTTTTAATGGTGTATGAATTTTTGAAATCGGCCCAGTATTTTTTGAGTTATTTCAATATTTACAGAACTCCAAAAATACTTTTCTCTTTATAATATTAGTATATATTTCGAAGGTATAGACTTACCGAGAATATAAAAATCCATATTGCGGGAAATTATAAAGATTGAAGAACATTTAAAAGTAATAATTTGATTATTTGAATTATATTAAAAATTCTAACTGTTACTTCTTTTACACACTTATATTAAGGGCTTATCCCATCAAATTGTAAATTGTCTGATCCAACGTGTAAAATATGTGATGGAAATATAGGATTCTGTTACCTTATGACAGTGCCGTCATTTTCTTATCTGACAGTGACGTCATTCTAAGCTATCTGAGCCTCTATCAGCTAGTAGTGGGAAAAGCCTTTTTTTTTACTTTCATATTTTTTGATGCTTTTTCACAGCATTTGTAGGTCTATATATTATATTTATTATTTATAAAAGGTACTTACATTCCGATATAACGAAGTCTTGCCCTCAGCATTTGTTATATATTTATATGAAATTCCTTTTATTTGCCATATATCAGTATAGTGTGCCATTATTTATTATGTTGTACAAAGTTATTAACAATAGTTGTTTTGTTATTTGTTGAGATCCAGTGAGAACGGAATTATGAAGTACAAGATGTCATAATAACCAAGAATTAATAAAATATGCTACTAGAGAAAGTACTGTACTTGTTTAAGTTGGCACGTATTGTAGTAGTGTACACTTATTAATGGCGTGCCAACTGAATTACTAGCTACTTCACTTACATAGATGTTTAATGCATAATACTCTATGAATAATATTAATCGAATTCACTTTCTTAAAAAAACTTTCTTCTTTAGTCACTAGCTTTAAAAAATAACTAATTCTTTTCTTTTAATATCTATTTTAATTAATTTATTTTAATAACTCAATTTTTTTAACTCTAGTAGCGATTTTACAACAATTCCTTACACTATTTCGTTTATAAAATAATTACAAATATCTATATATCAAATTCTAATATTTTCCATTGTTGAACATTTGCAAATGTGTACTGCCTCACTAAGCGTAGTTTAATTGTCACTTACCATTTTTAGTGTAGATTTCTCATCAAAATCTACACTTAAGGACAATCTTGGTGATTATTATACAATTCTGAGTGCGGCATTTAAATTAAGCTCTCATTGTTATTAAGTCAATGAAAATATTTAATATTTATGGTTATATTGTTTTAATGAAAAATGTTTTTTTTTTTATTTGGAATAAATAATGTTTAAATCAGATTAGCATCAAAGCTTTATAATATAATATATAATAGAAATATTAAATATTACAACGCTATGTACTTAAAATAGACAAAATACATCGATGGGTGAAAGGCTATATTCAACCGCTAGTTTTGGTAGATATTGACTCATATTTAAATATGAAATTAATAATGAAGTATGCAGAATTATATTAATTTTAATCTAGAAGCGGCTTCATCTTTCGATCGAAATTATTTTCAGAATTTGTTTTTATGCTTTTTTTCTAAAAACTTTAAATGGCTCTCCTGAACATTTAACATAATGGCGCTTAAAACAAATAGCCTTTCACCCTTCGATATAATGCCTAGATTACACTATTTCAGTCCAGCAAACGATACCATAACTGGAATTACAACTTTAAATCAGCAGACTGCAAAATTGTGGTTCTAGTGAAATATATTAATCCAGTTGTAATCCAGCACTGGTATGTTCACAAGATTGAAATAATGTAAACTGGGTATAATAGTAATAGTATGAAATATAATAGTCAAATATTTATGGTTTTATTAAGTTTTTGCCGAAAACTATCTTACTTCCAAAATGAATTATTTTTTTATGTCCTTATATGAGTTTCGGTATTTAAAACTCCAACGTAGTATTTCTTTTATCTTATAATATATGATTTAATATCAGTATTCTGTTTGTATAAATAATGTACTAAAATCTTAAACCAATAGAAATAAGACATCATATGTCATTTTCATTTTTAAAACTTCAGTATTTAGATACAAATACGTCTTCAAGGGCCTGTCCCACCAAATTGTAAATTGTCTGATAACAATCCAACGTAATATATGATGGAAATATCGGTTTTGTTACTTTATCTGACAGTGACGTCATTTTAAGCTATCTGAGCCTCTATCAGCCAGTTGTGGGACTTGCCCTTAATAAGTGAAATTACAGCCTTATTAATTTAGATAGGATTATCTCATTTATAATAAATTTAATTATATTTACGTTCAGAAAATTTGATGATTTTATCTCTATCTGTCTCTGTTCTTTCCAAAGATAATGAAAGAGACGGGAATATGTTACATTTGACAATGTTTCCTATATATCTAGTTGTTACTGTGATTAATGCAGCTACAAATAGCTCATTATAAACGGTGTTATATATATTAAATATACAATTGTTACCATATATCCGGTGCTTTTGAAGCAAAAATATATCAAAACATATTCAAAATATATATGTACTTAATTTTTTAATATTTGTTCCTTTATTTATTCAACGATAGTTACAGATATTGTTATCCTTCTCTTGTCAAAGGTAATGAAAGAGATAGCGTTATACTTTGTCTATAATTCTACGATAATAGTGATATTTGTTATTTTGCGTCCAATTATATTTTTAGTTTTTAAGAATTATATTATGTTCAATAAGAATTATCGACATTTAGGGACTAATTACATAAATAAATAAAAAATATATGTCAATATAATATACATGTTAAAAGAAAATATAGCAAAATATATAGCGCGTTGAAAACTTGGTACTAATGGTAATCAAATATAAAGTAGGTGCTCAAGCTATCTTGTTGATATATCTATATAATTTAAATATAAATTAAATATATCGAAAGCTGTTAAATCTTTAAAAAAATTCTAAGGCATTTTCGCGCCCTTTTAAATTATGAATATTATTTCTTAAAGAAACTATTAATGCTTCCTTGAGATGCACTTAAGAGTATTTTATAAAATTTGGCTGTAAGCATAAAATTATGAAGTCAAATTATAGTATACTTCATTTCAAATATCTTGGCTGCTCAATGTCACTCCGCGCTGCAATCTTGCATTTTTTAAGCTACATCATGCATTTTGTCACTCGTGCTATTCCGAGCTGACAAGATATTTGACAAATACTACACCAAATATTTGATTTGGCACGTCGGTAGCAAGAGTACTCTTCTGATCGACGTGCCAACTTAATATAGCTAAATTTATATGTATGTTTATTACATTCCATTGTTATGCATTTATAGAAAATTATAATTAGTGAAAAAACACGATTTTTATTGAATAAAAACATTTATAAGTTTAAATTGTATCACGTTTTTAATAATTATATTTTTAAAAGATG
Source organism: Papilio polytes (assembly GCF_000836215.1). Taxonomy (NCBI): domain Eukaryota; kingdom Metazoa; phylum Arthropoda; class Insecta; order Lepidoptera; family Papilionidae; genus Papilio; species Papilio polytes. The sequence goes on along the minus strand of NW_013525269.1, from coordinate 517,649 downwards.
ATTTAAATATTATAATTTGTGCTTTTTTAGATAATATATGTATTATTCTATTTATATTTGTTATTTGGATGTTTTACGCTATTTCAGATAACTCACTCATATTGTGGTTATGTAAATGAATCACAGAATTCTTTGTTATAAAGAAAATTTCTATTATCTGTGTTCTATTTTTTCTAAAAAAAAACACTATCAAATATTTATGTGCTATCCTTTGGATATATCGAATTTTATTGTAATTTTTATTTGAAGTTTATTTTAAATACATATTTATTTGAAAAAACTAACTAGTTACATTATTTTATTGGAATTTTAATATAAAAATGTTATACATTTTAAAAGCAATAATTTGCATATCCTTTCAATGTTACTTATAAGACATTCCATATTTTTTCGCTTTAAATAAATTACATTAAGTAAAAAATCAAATATAAAAAATATTCCTGTGTTAGTGTTGCAAGTTATTTATTAGTTAATATTTTAGATATGTAATATTTTACTCTTTCTGTATGTTTGTAATTTTTTGATACTTATGACTTAAAGAATTCATCGAAGTAGATTTGAAATAGCTTAATTAGTTTTATTTTACCGAAATATTCTTAGGAGAATTGATTTTTATTAGTTAATGTATCCCTTCCATGTTAGTTTTGAGGTTAGGTATATGATCAATTGTCAAATGAAATTCGTTTGAAAGACGTTGTTAAAACCAAACCTCAAGCCTTTGTGTCATGTTTTTGTTGAAAATTAAATGTTTGTAATTAAATCAATAAATGAATATAGCAGTTGACCTTATTTCGTGTTTTATTTTCACCAGATTTAATGGCGGCAAATCTCGGAAGCATCCACATTTTGCGTAACGGAAATCCAGATTCAAAATCTCATTTTTACCATAGACTATTAATATAGTTTTCTTAAAAAACGTGATTTTTAAACATTTCCTATAAAACATTTATTTTGAACACAATATAATTTCACAACTTTCTCAAAAAATAAAATGGCCGCGAATCGTGAAGGTAAACGATCTTCTATTTTATTTAATTAAGGCTTCACATGACCGAAGATTGGGAGTCATTAATTGAAACCGTGTTATCAATTTAATTTGGGATGCAGCAAAATACGAATAAATAAGTAAAAGAGGTGTTTACCCGCTACGTGGTATGTAATTAGGTTGTCAAACAACCTTCAACAAAAACCCAGTACACCGCACCGACCGACTGTGGATAGACGTTACGATTTCGCGCCTTTTTACGTGTCACTAATACTTGAAATAAAAAAAAAACAATGTTGTGATGAAAATTTGATTTAATTAAATATTTTAAAGGTTAGTAAAATTGATTTAGTATTCTATAGAAGTGTAAGCCCTTTTTAATTTATTTTGAACGTATCTTCTTATTTTTAAAGTTAAGATTCTTTATAAATTTATCACGATAGGTAAATTTTGGTCCAGTTAGTTTCACATTTAGTTCGAACCAATGACTCAGAAAAAACAAGTCAAAGTAATAAACCCGCTCCATTTATGTTGCGGTGAAAGTGATGGTTTAGCCACAACCGATAATGTCCGCATTGCTCTCTTTGACATGCATGACCTTGTATTCATTAAAAATACTCGTATTTGATAAAAAAAAAAAAACCAGTTACATGTATAAAAACAAATTTTAATTACAAGGAATAATAAAAAACCTACAAAGAGGCCCCCTCTTTAGAAATTTGATATGCTATATACGATGCTAACAATTTTTTTAAGAATATTAAAAAGTTCTACCAAATTTGAAATGAAATGAAATGAAAATGAAAATGAAATGAAAATGAAAAAATATTTATTAAACCAAAAAGATTGTACAAAACAAATAACTTTGACAATACCTTACAATTATACATAACAGGAAGTTAAAAATAGTCGTTATTTTAAGTTATTCTAGCTAAGCTTATCTGGTGATGGCCACACTAGGCAATGCCTGTATCGTGGCCACCGGAATTCACAGATACAATATTATCTGACCACAAAATTACATAAACCCACTCTCACGGCAGTGTTTTAGTATTTAATTATAAGTTAATCAAGTTTAAAATTTACTGTTATTAAAATGTAATTGGGAAAAAAAAAATATATAAATATATATAGTTTTGTAAATAACAAGAAAGGGAATAAAACTCAGTAAATAATTGTGTAAATATATATATGATAATAGATAATATATAAATGTATCAAAGTATCACAATCTAAAGTTATCCACGGTACTCAATAAGGTTATGATTTAATCTTAAGAAGGTTTTCTGTATCAGTGTAGTTTAAAGTAAGCAGCCAATCCAGTAAGATGGA
>NW_013525269.1:503763-514782 GCF_000836215.1 Papilio polytes | reverse complement strand
TTACGCAAGAGACCCACGAGAAAGTTGTGGTACCTTTTATACGAAACATGAAGTATTTCATTATTTGGATCTTGTTTTGCACGATTATGAAGCCGGTCACGATGTCTCATACAGCGCATGAGTCCTGGTGTAATCCAGGGCTTAAGGTTGTATTGAGTTCTACTTAAACGGACTTCACATGTGTGCCTTTCTAAAGTAGTGATCAAAACATCGGTGAAAACTTTCACAGCTTCATGAATATTCGTGTTAGTAGTGACATCACTCCAGTCTTTCTCTAAAAGGTCTTTCTTTATACTCGCGAAGTCTCTTTTGAGTATTGTCCGGACTGGTCGACTTAGGTTCGCTTTATTAATACTAATTCCAGCCATAACAGGGAAATGATCAGTTATGCCAGATTGGCAAATTATACCTACTGGGGTTAGTTTGTGTTGTACGTCAGTGATAAATATGTGATCAAGACAAGACGTCCCTCTGGTAGGTTTTGTGATAGCCGGTACAAATCCATGCTCTGCAAGAAAGCATTGGTATTCTATGGTTCTAGGACTGGATGTATCCAATATATTAATGTTTAGGTCACCAGCTAGGATCAAAGGTACTCCATTACCATTTTTAATAGAATTTTCAATGGAAGACAAAAAATTATCGATGATTTTACATGACGGTGAGCGATAGATGGCGAAAATAGTAACTACATTATCTATATTAACCGCTAAACAATTTGCATCCTCGATGTTGGGCTCCGAGGTTGTCGAGTTCCATACATCACAAACGTAGACTACGACACCACTATTCTGATTTAAATTACGTTCCGTTTTAAACGAATTATAGCCTGGTATTTGTGGGATAATCGCGGTATCATTCAGCCAACATTCAGTCAAAATGAGAACATCGAGAGTTACATTCAAACGTGTGAGTGCTACGAGGAATGAGTCAAAGTTTTTTTGTATGCTTCGTATGTTAAGGGTAAGGATTTTGAGATTGTGGTTTGACGTAAAGTATTCTTTACATAACTCAATTTCATTAACAACACGTTTAATACAAAGTTTGACCAAATTTACGAGATATGGTGGCTAATGTAAGATTCTTTGATTCAAATACAAGGAAAATGATAAAGATAATGAATCGTACAAAAAAAATACAAAAACGTTGATACAAAAATTGTACGCAAAGTACGAGAAAAACAAACTCTGTTGTACTGAACAAACTTTATTTAAACTTGTGTAAATATAAATGTTGTTTACAATTTAAACTCGGCACCACAATACATTTTACAGAAAACCTTTCATTAGATATACAATTTATATTTCTACTGTAAATAAGGTCATAAGACCTTATAAAGTTAAGGGCCGCCATACACAGACTAGTTTAAGCAGAGCCTAGTGGGATAACCTGAAGCTGCCGTTATGGATTGCTTTAAACTCGTAAGGTTGCTTTTAACATGCGCAATTTTTTAACCTTATTTGTTTTTACGAAATTTCATTAGAAACTAACATTATAATCAGTAATTGATAACATTACGAGGATTTAATTATTAAAATATCAAGTGTTACTCTCTGTAATAAGATATCTATACATATAATAAAATTGGAGTGTCTGTAATATAAAAAAATCCAGATTTCGGGAAGATGATTTTTTTGTCTGTCAGTCCGCAAGCCGCGTTTGTACCGGACATCCTCCAAAACGGCTGGGCCGATTTCGACCGGACTTACGCTGAAGGGACAGTTGGGCATATTACAGGCTACTTTTTTTAAATATTTAGTGGTCGAAGTCGCGGGCAACAGCTAGTTGGTCATAATATTAATGGAAACAAATTAAGATCTAGAATAATCTAAATGATTACATGCCTCCATCACATATGATATACATGAATATGTTTACTTCTGTAAAATGTCGCAACGTAACAAACAATCGATGATAAATAAATAAATATTGCATGTTTAACAATACGAAGTGCCAGATAAAGACTAGTCATATTAAATTTACATTAACAAATCAACATACTGATTGGTGTTTGATATTATAACTTGTTTTGATAATTCCTTGTCATATAAAACAAATTCTATGAATAATTCCTTAGAAAGAAAACATAGAGGGTACTACAAGTCTGCGTATATGTATGTAACTCTCACACTTGGCATTCCAAGGTATGGTACCATATAAAACGGACGCCGTGTAAGTACATCTTACCCAGAACACTGGTAACGCTAAAACCGGCTTGAAAGCTATAAAATTTGTTTTCAATATTACGGATTTCTATTTAGCGAAGTTCTGACACCTTATATTTTCACAATGCAATTATAACACGAAATAATAGGAAGTAAACGTAAATAGCCCGCTCTTATGCAGTTTAGTAGTTTTTAAAGTTATATAATTAACTTGTTTTCAAAACGATAGATAAAACGTAACTAATTTCATAATTCTATGCTTTAACTTGCATAATTAAAAAACCTCGTCAAACTTGGTCAATTAACCGTATAATTATCGTTTATTTGTTGTGGGTTCAAGAAATTAAATATCAAGGTTAGAGTACATCTTTGTATTTTTTTGTTAATAAAGTTTAGTATCTTTGGCGGCGTCTTTTGTTTATTAAGCCTGTTAAAGAGTTGATTGTTTCGTGGTATTAAATTATCTGGACGACAAAGATTGTTGCTATTCCTAAATTACTGCATGTTTTGGAGACTTTGGACTGACAATATTACTTCTGACTGAACTTATATTAACTAAGTACTCCAAAGTGGTAGAGCCCGCTTTGACATCTTCGCACGAATGGACCGGCTCGCCCGGTGTAATACCACGACCACACAGAAAACAGGCGTAAAGTGGAAGTCGTCCGATGAGTGTGGTGTCGGGGGCATAATTTTAGTCTCTTTCCCTTTCCTTTCTAGGAAAAGTGGATTTGACGGTGAACGAGACGCATGGGAAGGGGAAATGTCTTCTTTATGTGCGTCTCCTCCGTCAATTAAGGGTAGGCAGCGCATCTGCAATTGCGGATGTTTATGGGCAGCGGTCGCTTTTCTTTTCGATGGATTTAGGTGGTCGCTTGCTCGTTTGCCACCTAATATTATAACAAAAATTAACCCCAAATTGCCGATAATAATTTACGCATAGTTTTATTAAGATATGGTTCACAACAATATTAATTTTATTTATTTATTTATTCCAAATACATTAAATACATTCTCTTTATTTTTTACTTTAGGTTCTTAAACCTTTTGGTTTGTGAGAACCCTGCATTCTCCGTGGGTAGATTACATTTCTTTTACTTGCGACATTCACGCCTTATACGTTGCTATACAAACTAGGGACTTGAGACATTAGAGTTACGAGGTCAATATATGAAGGTCACCGCGAAGGCATTGAGGTTATATTGATAAAAGATCTAACTTCGAACAAAAGCAAGAGGTATGTAAAACGTTCGCCTAATCCTTGATAGTCATTTTACCAAAAGTCCTTGTGGATTATCATATGATCCGATAAAAAGTTGAATTATAATACTAATATGAGATAAGTCAAGTAATTACGTTTATCTTTACATACATATATTATATGTGATAGGAAATTGAGATATATTGGGAATATATTTGAATGCATCTGGTATCCGATTATTGTTGAAACATCACCATAATATTTTGTTAAACTATATTAAATATTATATAAAAATGGTAAACTATTCAATATAATAATAGAAAGCTGTGATTTATTATAATATATACATATACAAGATGGATTTTTCTTGTATAAACGCGATTAAACTGGAGAATTTCAGTTGAAGTGCTGTTACTGCAACTTGTTTGGTGAATAGTGGCTTAAAAACAGTTAATTTGGATTAGAAAATTATTTTAAACTCTTGCTTTTTTCTCGTAATTGCAGTGTAGGAAATAAAATCGTTTTCTCTTTATTTTTTCTTTATTCAACTTTATTTAATCTCTTTATTCAACGACTTGTAAAGTATTTTCAAATCTTCATGTCTTTAAAATCGTTAGGAAATGTTTAACTAAATTTATTTGTTGGTTTACCCCTTTCTGATTACCTTCTACAACTGAAATTAATCAAGACTGAAGGAATGATCGTATGCTTTTTGAACCTGAAGCGATAAGACGCGTAAATAAACCTTTCTCTTATCAATATCAATAAAATATCTTATCATTACGAATCACGGCTCAGTACAATATTCAACATTTCGGTGAACGGTTCTTCCATGCGTAGTTATTCGTGTTAAAAAGAATTCCGAGTCTAGTTGTGGTCGTGTTTTTTTTACTCTTTTTGGAAATGAAGGAATTCTTTCCTGGCAATATTAAATAATGGTAGGTAATAATTTACAATAACTAAATGTTTATTTAAAAAATATAAGTATAGCCATTTAAGTTGTGAAAAAACAAATTGTGTTTCATGTGACTAATCTTTTTATGGTATAGTTATTGCGACGAAGTTTTATATCAAATGATTCTTTCTATTGTGTCCACGATTTAACACGTCTACTGCGGCAAGTAAAATCATAATTCTTCATCTGGTGGGGCCAAAATGCGCCCCCAATGATATTTCCGTCAGTGCGTGGCAGGCCTTTTTAGACCTACTAGGATAGATTAAATTGCTATAACTTTGTGGAAACATAATATATACATTTTATGTAATGTAATTTTTACACCTAAGATAATCGTTTCGCACTACCGAAAGGGACATAGTTTTCTTCCTCCGCACCAGTTTAAGTGCTGTGTCAACCGCGGCCTGTTACGCAGTGAATGTGTTAATATTTGCGTCGTTTTTACATATTTTGCTGAAAAAAATGAATATCGCAAGCAAAAAAGTTCAGCATTTAGCACTTTTACGCAAATTTTACGATTTAACCGTTAGTTGATAAAGGTCCTTGCCCTCTGTTACTGTGTTAAATATTCCGTTAATTCAAAATGTTATGTGAATTTACATGTTACACTTTTGCAGTTTATTGTTTTAGTTTTTTAATAAATTAGGTATCTAGATACAGCATTATTTTCTTTTCTTTGTTGTATCCTAGTTGTATAGTTTACGCGGCAATAAATTAATTTATTTAATCTGTAAACGGGGTATTAATTTTGAGTTATTTTCCATGACTCGGTAAGTCTTTTTTGAGAGAAATATTTTTTTTATAGTGATATAATCTTACTTCTTACTAATATTATAAATGCGAATGTTTAGATGGATGTTTGTTAGTTTGTAGACTAAACGGCTGAATGGATTTTATGAAATTTTGAATATCTGTAGAGCATAGCCTGGAAGAACACATAGGGTACTCGTATTTGATTTTTTTAAAACCGTGCGGATGGAGTCGCGGGCGATAATTTAGATGATTAATATGAAACGTATTTATACCGATAGATAACTTACATTTTCGTTGATAAGTTTATCGCATTTTTAATGACACAATGATAAAATATTCGAGGATTTACGCTTTAATTGTCAGTAAAATATTGCGATATCGATATACCTGGTCGAAAGTGGTTCAATATTCTTGTATTAATTATGAATATTGCTAAGTTTTATTGTAAATCGGAGAAAAAAAACGTTTATTGTTTTTGATAGTTTTAAGGTTACAATCATAGTAATTAGTTAGTCAATTTATGAGTATTTAAGTATCCCACACTTTAGCTACTTGCCATTGGGAATGCGATGTGTAAATTTGCACAACACAATAGGGTAAAGTGAGTGCACGCGGTATCTTATCACAAGCAATGCGTTTTACAATTGGAAATAGCAAAATTAAGAGAAAATCAGAATTTTCTTAATTATAAAAGACATGTTTCCGTTCTCCCTTATCAGTGAAAAGTTACTAACTATTATTAATCTGTTATTTCTGATTTGGGTCGTTAATTTGTTGATTGTTGATTTCTGTTATTTTGGTTGTTTATTTCTGATTGTCGGTTTAATTATTGTTAGAGTGTAAGAGTAGTGTAAGAATTGTTCTAACAAAACTTAATAGATGTTTAAGGTAAGGTATGACCTATTTTCATTTTTTTTTTGTTTTTCCAATCGATTATCTACTAATATATCTGTACTAATATTATAAAGAGGAAAGATTTGTATGTATTTGATTCATGCAAAAACTAATAGGACGATTTGAAAATTTTATTCACCATTAGAAAGGTAATTTATCTGTGAGTAACATAGGCTATGTTTCAAATTATTTTTTTATTTAAGCGAAGTTGCAAGCAGCTAGTAAGGAATATTCTTCATTGAAAATTCTATAGTTTATTTTTTTGTTTCAGATAAAATGATTTGTCAGCAGTCTAAAGTAAAAAATCAACTTAGAAGTTAATGATAATTTAAGAAGTCAAAAAACATTAGAAAAATGAATACAAACGGAACACAAACACGGAGTAATGGTGTAAGTAAAAATATTTTTATTACATCGTCCTGTTTAATCTGTTTTAATATAAATGTTATAAATCATACTAATATTATAAATGCAAAAGTTTAGATAGATAGATGGATATTTGTTAGAGTTTGTAGTCTAAACGGCAGAACTGATTTCGATGAAATTTGGCATAGATATAGAGGATAGTCTGGAAGAACAGATAGGCTACTTGCATTTGTTTTTTAATTCCGCGCGGACGGAGTATCGGGCGAGAGCTTGTAATAGATAAAAACAATAAGGATGGGTAAAACGAAAACATTCCCAGAGGCATATTTACGATTTAAATCTGGCGTGATCGTGTTTCGACAGTGTAAACACACCTTTACATTGGTGTAAAGCAAATTGCATTCATAACTTGTTCAAACAGCGATAAGGTTTGTGTTAAACTGGTAATACGCAACTCCAGTTACAAATCATAAAAAATCATAATCAAAAACAGCTCGCTACTGATAAGATTTGCTGATTTAAATTTTTATAGCTTACGTCGATAAGATTCTTCTTTTATTATCTTTGTTTGACTAATGACTGAATATTATTTTGTTGATTTGACAAACATTTCGTTTTAGTTAGTCTCTACACCAAACACAACGTTTAATCTCGCAGATTTCCTCTGCAAAAACATTTATAAGAAGTATATTGTCCTCACTCTCATTCACTTTGAAAAAAAGAAATAACTAGCATATTTTTACACGTGTTTCGATAATGAAATCTCAATTTAAGTTAACAATAAAACTATTAACTCGGCCAATAAGACAATGTGTCATCTATTATTGTTTGTGATAAAATGTTCAACATAAGCCTCATGAAGTAAACTCAAACAATAAAAATAAAGGTGTTTGTTCATTACAATATTTTGCGACAATATTAAGTTGTACTCAGTATTTAAGGACCACCTTAAAAATGAGCATCTGACCGCATGTCTTCCTTAGTATAGAGTTAATACGAGAATCTTTAGTAAATTGTAATCAATAAATTCATTAATTAAACAACCCTTTATTGTTGCATTGAGAGTTAAAAGCAATGTTGTATTTAAAATACTTAGGGACTGTCCCACCAAATTGTAAATTATCTGATAACAATCCAACGTGTAAAATATGTGATGGAAATATCTGTTCCCTTATCTGACAGTGACCTCCTTTTTAAGTTATCTAAACCTCTATCAGCCAGTGGTGGGACAGGCCCTTAGTTTTTTAGGGTCGGACATTCAATGTGGTAGACATTCAAATGCTCAAAGCGATATTTGTTAGATAAGATATCAACGATTATAATTAAGATTGTTAAAATAAATGGTCATGGATAGTGTGTTCACACCCTTATTCCACTTATTTACTAACAGAATAGCTGTGGTGTGTGCGTGCGCATTCCGCTGTCGCCTTTTACTAGAGTGCGTATGTTGGAGTAAAAAGGTGTTGTAGTCAAAATTAAATTTAACTGAACAAAGTTAATATTTAGTAGAAATTTATGTTTTAAATATTACTTTAGACTTTGTGTTCCTATTATTGTATATAGTTGTGTTCAAGGTATTTTTGTGTCTTTTTAAATAGATTTTTGGGTTTGAATATTTAGCCAAGATAAAATACTATGTCAAAAAACAAACTGTGGATTTTGATGTAGTTTAGGTGTTTTTTTTTCAAATAAATGAAACCTACTAGATTTATACGTAGATATTAAAATCTCACTGATTTTATTGACTGATATTGGATTACAATAAATGATCAAAAATAATAAATAACATCGTTTATAGACAACAGATGGAACATTCGTCGAGATGGATGAAATGCAGAAAAAAGAGGAAGCAGACCCTAATGGAGCGGTGAGTAATATAAATTAATATGACAGCATGGTTAAGAGTATAAACACAGAAAGCTATAATAAGTCGTTAGATATTGATTTAAAATTAACAATTAAAATGTCAAGGAAACACGTTGATTTACTTTCAAAATGTTCTCTTATAATTTGGACTTCAACAAGGTAACATTCATTGCCGGTTGAGAATTCGTTCAATACTTCCTTTAAATTACAATTACTTTTTAAATTATGATTGTCTTGTGATCGTGTTTTATTGAAATCGGAATCATTCTGAACAATGTGCTTAATTTATAACTATTAAGGTTTTTTAACTCTTTTTTTATTTCTCTTCAGATAATCCACGAGAAGTTGGATTATGAGCCAAGTGGTTGGTTCGAGCTGACGCTGTCCAAGGCCGGTAGCTCCACCGAGGACTTCCTCAAGAAGAACAGCTCCGCAATGAAGACTATAGCCATATTTGTGCTAAACGGTCTCGTTGTTGGCTTCTTTTTCGGATGTCTATATTACTGGATGAACCATAGTACGTATTGAAGGTTTAGTCTACCCATTGTGGGATATTATACTATATAATCTTCCTCCTTATCCTACTCCCATAGTGGCATCAGGATTTTGTCCTCTACAGGCCTAACATAATTTCCTTTCTCTTTACCACCCTTTTCTATAAGGAGAGGATGCGAAGGGGAAGTGGATTTGACTGTAGAGGAGATGCATAGGAAGGGGAAATATTCTCTTTATGTGCGTCTCCTCCTCCGTCGTATAAGGGTAGGCAACGCATCTGCAATTGCGGATGTCTATGGGCAGCGGTCGCTTCGCTATTTTGGCGGATTCAGGTGGCCGATTGCTCATTTGCCACCTTATGTTATAAAAAAAACAAAACTCTATCATGCGCCATCTCAGTCATTACTCCTTTTAATCATGTCACCTTTCACGCAATCCATCTCTTTCTACGTCTACCTCTACCGGTGTACCACACTCATACCTAGTGGTCCCTGGTTACATGCGATTCTTACCTCCTCAAAACCCATACCAGGCTAATCTAATGCTTTGACTGTATTCTTATTAAAGAAACGTCTAATGTTTATCTTTTGTCTTACAGGCAACAAGCCTTTAGAACTTTGCCATGGATTTGGAAGTCTAATAGCCTTCCTTAGTATAGTATACTTCTTCGTGATTTACTTCCTTGTTGTGAAGAGGTACTTCGGAGAGTGGTTTGAAAAGGTGGTCTGGACGCGAGTGGAGACGATATCATATTGTCTTTGGAAAATGATGTAAGTGCTAATATTTATGAAGAATAAACGAGCCTATTAAAAGTTGTTGTTACACAGTTGGTTTTTCTGCATTGATGGTAAAGTTAAAATCGGAAAAAATACGTTTTTGGATTTGTCCGTTTCATCTTTACAACATTTACCTCCATCTAGTTACTTATCTCTGTATTTTTGAATAGTTTTTAATACATCTGTATTTATTTAGTGTGAAACATGTTTGTTGCAGATGGTTCCGCTGGTGTTTCTGTGTGTGCGTGCTGGCCGCGGTCGCCGTCTTCTTGTACCTCGACACCAGAGACGCGCCTGAAAGACTGATCTCACTTCTTGGTCTCATTGTTCTTTTATTATTAGGTACTTAGACTTTCGAAATTTCCGTTAGTAGTTACATAAGATCTTTTGGTTGTGATAATTTGTTGTGGTAATGAATTTTCGTAGTGAATATTTGGTAGTGAATTTAACAGTGGTAGTGCCCGCTTTAACATCTTCGCACGAATTGGCCGGCTCGCCCGGTGTAATACCACGACCACACAGAAAACAGGGGTGAAGTGGAAGCAATTCCGCGTTTCGTCTGATGAGTGTGGTGCCGGTAGCCTAATTTTTGTCACTTTTCCTTTCCACCCTTTTCTTAAGAGAATAGAAAGGAAAAGTGGATTAGGCGATGGAGGAGACGTCTGTGAAGGGGAAATATCCTCTTTGTGTGCGTCTCCTCTTCCGTCTTTTAAAGTAGACAACGCATCTGCAATTGCAACTGCAACGCGGATGTTTCGGGGGATTCAGGTGGCCGCTTGCTTGTTTGCCATCTTATATTATAAAAAAAAGAATTATTTTTTTTGAACAAATGTTAAATTATTAAATTATGCGAAATCCGAAGTGAGTTATTATTACAACTATTACTAACTTCGAAAATATCGCTTGTATTATTTTATTACTATTTATCCTTGGTATTTTATCTTAATAATAGGTAATATAATTAATGATTAGGATATAGATTACATATCTTGTAGATATCTTTATGATAAAAATTGATGTCATAAAAGTCATGAGATTATTAAATACTTTTTATCTCCAACAAATGACACCCAGACGAGCCCTTTAGTAAGCTTTCAATAGGTTTTTGTTTCGACTTTTAACTCCAAAAGTTACTTGTAATAGTTAGTTTTTAAGGACATTTAAAATTTAAGAGCCTGTTCCACCACAAGCTGATAGAGGCTCATAGCTTAAAAATGTCGTCACTGTCATAAAAAGGATCAAATACGATATAATAACATATTTTACACATTCGATTGTTTTCCCAACCGTCACCCCGCTATGTACCCACGTGGGGTCAGATGAGTATTTATACTCGGATTATTTATACGGAGTATTTATACGGATTTTAATCCGTCCCACCTTTTGAGACGAGTGGACGGCTGAAACTTATCTTATTTTTTAACCTGTCGATCTGTCCTTATTGGTTTTAGTGAGATTAAAAGGTGGGAAACTTTTTATTCTCATCTGTCCCCACGTGGGCACAGAGCGGGTTGACGGTTGGGAATAATCCTATCAGATAACTGTAAA
>NW_013525269.1:501939-503276 GCF_000836215.1 Papilio polytes | reverse complement strand
GTAACTTTCACATACAAAAGCAAAGTTTTGTTGTTAAATGTAATAAAAAAGAATTCAGATTCTCATGTTGTCATACTGTTGAAATTCTCATCTTGTCAAACTGTTGAAATACTCATGTTGTCAAACTGTTGAAATACTCATGTTGTCAAACTGTTGAAATTCTCATGTTGTCAAACTGTTGAAATTCATATGTTGTCAAACTGTTAAAATACTCATGTTGTCAAAATGTTGAAATTCTCATGTTGTCAAACCGTTGAAATTATGTTGTTAAACCGTTGAATTTCTAGTGTTTTCAAACTGTTAAGTTGTCGAAGTATCAATTCTCATCGTCACATTCTTTTCTCTATACACTAATTAACTGTTTCTCGCTGCAGTCTGAATCAGCGTTGATTATCAAGCCATATCTTGCACTGCTTACACCATCCGAGATACACGTCGTGATGTCGTCTGGCTTCGCAACGGTATCTGGCAAGTCTTTACCTTTCATTTAAATTTAAAACAATACGATATTCAAAATACAAATATAAAAGATTGAAATTCGATCAGCTCTATATTTTGGAGCAATAGTCAGTGGTTATTTCCTTAAAACAGTGATTCCTAAAAAGACTCAAGTCTGTAGAAAGCCAGGTGATAAAATTGTGGGTCTACAACACTACTGCTGACCCTCTGGAGGGAAGAGCATAGGATTTTGAAATATTTCTATTCGTGTTTATTTCTTTTCTCTTTTATTTAGTTTTATCTTGTATGTGTGTCCGCAGGCACGATCCTGGCGGCGTACATCGCGTTCGGCGCGGAGCCGGCGCACCTGGTGACGGCCAGCGTGATGTCGGCGCCCGCCGCGCTCTGCTACGCCAAGCTGCTGCTGCCGGAGACGCGCCGCTCGCGCACCGCCGTGCACAACCTGCAGCCGGTGCACATGTAACGACCCTTCAATACAACTAATTGTCTTTTATGTGGGAGTGGATTTCAGTTACAATGTCGTTCTTTACAAGTTAAATCGCATTATAACTATGGAGTAGAAAATAGAGGAGTGGAAAGAAAGAAGATATCCAGAAGTAAATGTAAGAAATAATGTATCAGATAGTTTAATAGTATATGAGCTTATATGGAGGATTTTTATAATTTTTTATAATATAAACCCTTAATAAAGAGGGTATTTCCTTTTTCTATGCGTTTCCTTCACCATTAAATCCATCTTCCCTTCCCATTCTTTCCTTACAAGAAAAGGATGGTAAGAAAAAGTGAGTTTTATTAAGCCTCCGGCACCACATGCATCAGACGAAACGCGGAATTGGTTCCACTTCACGCCTGTTTTCTGTGTGGTATTAAACCAAGAC
>NW_013525269.1:497993-500207 GCF_000836215.1 Papilio polytes | reverse complement strand
GGAATCATGATCGGTGCCATCTCCGCCATGGCGCCCGCGCAGCGAGAGACACTCTCCAGCGTATGTTTACTCATCACTAGGAGTACGCACGAGTTGACTAAACTATCGCACAACTATTCAGTCTCGCTTTGATTCCTATGAGCTTATATGGAGGTACAATACTCCATTAGTTGTCCGACTTAACGGATGCGAAACATCAACAATCGCAGAACTGTCGTGTGATTGTTTAGTCAAACGCGCCTGCTCTAAGGGACCATTTAATTGACTGTTAACTTAATTAACTCCTATTTTGATCATTTTTAGGTGGCAGTGCGAGCATTTTTCACTGGATGCGGTATTTGCTTTATGACGGCTTGCATAGCGGGTAAGTTTGTTTAAATACGACTATAAACTAAATTGTATTAAAACTTTACTGGAGTTCAGCATTTCTTTATTTTTGTTTCAGGTCTTCTAATGCCGGAAGGTTCATTCGGATAAAATAAATGACTGTACTTAATTATTTTACTAGTTTAATAATTGTATTGTGAATATTTTTAATTTATATAAATAAACCAAATAAATGTTTGTAATGAATGGTAGTTCTGTTTCACTTTTGACATATATTAGGCCCTATAGTAAGTCCATTTGCTGTTGGACTAGACATACGTAAACATAAAAACACAAAAGTGAGTAGCCAATGCGTTCTTCCAGACTATCCTTTACATATATACCAAATTTCATAAAGACCGGTTCAGCAGCGGCTACAAACTCTAACTTTCACATTTAGTTAACTATAATATTAGTTTTATTATGATTAGATAATTAAGATCAGAAGGTTCAACTGAACTTTTGATTATTTTTAACTAAATAGAACACTCCATAAATACTCTATAGGTAATTCTTTTAGAAAAATAAAATCGAAAAGACGTTTTCTCATTGCAATTGACAAAAACGTCATAGCACAATGCACTCTATCGGGAAGTGTTTCGATTTTATAAAAAACCTACGCAAAATCTATTGAAAAAGTGCCTTAGTTATGATACCGTATCATTTTCAAATTTACGCGAGTGTGTCGTTCTTTTTCCTTTGTAAAATTATTTGTTACCTTTCAAGCTTCATATCAATGTTGGATAAGAAACTTCCGACATTGATGAGTGACTCCGGAAAGGAAGAGACCGACGAAGATGTCTGCAAATGGATACCGAAGAAGAAGCACGAGGTCCTGAAGGCCAAGTACAAATGTCTCAAGAAGCTGTTCCAAATATACGATGCGAGTGTAATTGGCATCTTACCGGAGCCGTATGGCGCGGAGGGGCGCGGGGAGCGGCGACACTCGCGTCGTCGACGCTCTCACCGTACCAAGACAGACGCGTGCGCCGGCACCACTGAGCAGGCTGCGCCGCCAGCACCCGCCCTCGCACCCGCCGAGCGCAGCTCGCTCACCACGGCCGTCATGCGCGACCTCAAGCTACAATACACATCCATCTCAACGCAAGAGTCTCTCGTACGCCGCGACAAGTACACACAGGACTGCAAAGATCTCCTCTCAGTAACCACTAGCGAAAAGGAATGCGAGTGCACGCAAACCTCGGAAATCCTGCACGCGGCACCGTTCCTCATGATGAAGGACTCGCAACCGAAGCCGACGCGTTTCCAGCTGTTCCTCCAACGTATACTCGGCATAAGACGAGAGAAGTCCAACAACGGCCTACCCTCCCCCCACATGTACGCGGCGAGCGACAACAACATCAGCAATCGCTATGAGAAGCGCCGGCGACGCGGGTTGCGATTTCGTCGGCTTCGGGGCGCAAAAAAAGTGTTCTCTGAGTCCGCGCTGAGAGAGCGACAGAGTCCGGTCATACTGAGCTACGTGCAGTCCGTGCAGAGGAACTGCTTGATGGACACCACGCCGCGGCAGTGTCCCTTCATGGGGTGCAGAATGATCTTTTACGGTGGGCAAATCTTTTAAAAGCATAATATAAGGCCTACGCAGGTTTTCCAGTTTTATGAAGTACAATTTTATAATCGTAGCCTGTAATATTTTTTTGTTTCACTAGAGAGTAAAAAAAGTAATGGTATTCTATCTATTTTCTATAGGTATTATCAACTACAACGACCACATCAATCTATGTCACTTCACCGATCGCAAGTTCTCCTGTCACTACTGCCACGAGGGATTTCTCAGAGAGCGCGACAAATTGTTACACGAAAATGAACATATTGGTATATCTAAAC
>NW_013525269.1:490067-497307 GCF_000836215.1 Papilio polytes | reverse complement strand
AGTCCGCCCGCTCAGCCGAGCCCGCCCGGTCCGCCGATCCCGCACTACCAAGATAACTCGGACGACGAGGAGCCAGTCTCCGTGCTCGCTAACAAGAGCTATTCGACTTTACATCGCGTCAACACATCGTCTACTTTCACTCGTTTCACCTCAGAAGAGAAGTCGGCTATGAGCTACGACCCGTCTACTAACATTATATATTACTCTTCATCGGAGTCTGTGAAGAATCCGTCGGTGATGGGAGAGACGGTGAAGCGAAGCCGCGCCGGCTTCAACAGCTACAAATGGGAACCCGGAATCAATTCTATTCAGGCCTGATTGTTTTGTCTATTGACGTATTGTTTTCTTTTGGTTTAAATAAAATGAAAAATCCAAACCCTTCTTTTATTTTGTACATTCTTTCTTCACGTGATTTGCCACATTTAATTTAATGTAGTGAATCGCCTAATGAGTTCACCCCTTTATTCTAACATTGAACTTTTTGATTCAGTAAGGTGACAGTTTCTGTGGTTACTTGTATTTACAAGTCTCCATTAACTACGCATTTCTTTTTATTGCATTTGTTCGGTATAGTACTCTTTTATATTATGCCCTCCGGTGTGTAGGTTCAGGGTGGCTTGTGCTGCGGGACTCGAACCCTCCTTGTTCGGCACAGTAGTAATAATTGAGATTTATTTGACGCTTACTTTTAGCTTTATAATTTAGGTTTCCTGTATAATTCGTGTAAAATGTGAAAAACCAAGGAGTATTGGTAGCAATAAAACAACCTTATACAAACCACACATGTTTATTGCAGGTTTTATAATTTCTACAAACTCCCACTCGACGCGTGAGATCGCCAACAGCAAAATAAATCGTAACGCAATGGAAGCCACATTTCAAATCTCCCTCTCCGGTACACTCGCCGCCAAAAAAACTTATACACTACTAACATAATCGTATGTGAAACCAATTGTATATAACATACTGTAAATGGTAATATATGCACCTATAAAATATCGTATTATCAGTAAAAATAACAGTGGTTAAAAGATAAAATAACAACAAATTCAAGCCGATATAACACGCATGGAGTATTGCCATATAAAATATTTCATAAGCCGAATACATTTCAAATAAAATTCTGCTTTTCATATGTAATAGATTTCCAATAACAAAACTGAACATACAACTCTAATTGTGCAATAAAAAACAACATATTTAATTCCAGATATTACATTACATTATAACTTATTTCTAATGTAATAAATGAAACAATATAACACAGAAAAAAATGGACCTTACCATTTTTGAATCCCCAGGTATAAATATACCTGGGGTACGAAAAGGTTTAATTTTTGCGAACTACCCACCTTTATGTCGCATCTAAAATGTGCATTTCATAACAAAATTATACTTATCAAAGTTGACTACCCCTGAAATACCACCAATATAGGCGAATCTGTACAAAATTACAATTTAAAACATTTACTTGCAAAATGAAGATATAGTTAAACAAGGATGTGTAGGCCGATGTCAGAATTTAAGGACATAGAAAGGGTATATTCATTTGGATTCACTAAGCCCCAGAGTAAAACATCTCGTCGGTTTTTAATGTAAAATTTTTTTCCCTGGATATTACCGGCGTCCTGTGTTAATACCTTTCAATACAATCCCATATAAAAAAGGGTTTCCTGTAACCTCTTTATGATTGACGCCCTGGGCGGCCCAACTCTACCTAAACCCCAGATCTGTTCACTGGATTAAACCGATATACCCAAATTACCATACAATAAATTCACATAATTAGTACATATAGATAGAATTAAAATCTATGTTATTATGTACCAATAAACATACTTATGCAGTATATTATATCTTCATTTTACATAATCAAGAGCGATCTCACGACATCCCTGACCACATCGACTTCCATCAAATAGCACCGCACCATGATATTATCCCTTCTCGAGAATGCTATACCTTTCTTTCTTTAAAAACATCCGGCAATGACTAGTAATTACATTTACAAGTGCATTTCATTCAATTTTCACTGCAACATGTATTGTCAAATTCAATAGGAATGAGAAATTATCATTGACCTCTATAAATGGACAGGTTATAATCTATTTTGTTTATTTGCTTGCGGTGAAAAATTGTCGGGCTAATAGTACATATAGCTCTCAGCATCAAAAGACAATTTTAAATCAGAACAAAAAAAAAACTGTTATTTAAACAATCGCCTATCTAGTATCTAATCTATGGAAATGTCCATTGTCAATATCAATTATTGTCTATGGAGATATTAAGAAGTTTAAAATTCATGACACAAATGTCTGTTTTTAATAAGTCCATAAATACAGATATAGGAAAAAAGTTAAAAACTATTCAGATGGGTAAATTTCTCATTCGTACTGAATTTAATTATACAGAGGTCTCTACAATGAAAACCCAGGGTTAAATAAAGTCACAGTCGGCAGTGGAAGTTAATTACGTATTCAGTCAGGATATAAACATTGAATAAACAAAATAATCAAAATACATATAGCCTTAGGAATAAACTAAGTATAAGCAAAATTTGTACTAATATTTGTTTATACTCAGTATTTTTCGAATTTTAACTTTATACCGCGTTTATTTGTAAGGTTGTTACTTTAACATGCATTGATGATTGACATTGCATGAAATATAAAAAAACCCACGAAACTACAGCATAAAAAATTAATATTACTGTGAAATTAACAATCTATAGTTACTTTGTAGTTAAATTTTTTGGATTTGTCTGTTTTTGTATACACGAGTTATAAAAATTAGACATAAATACTAAAAAAGGTATTAGTAAAAATTAACAAATCTTAAGGCAATAGGTGAAAGGAAGGTTTTTATTCCCATTAGCACAATTATATTAGAATTTTAAAAAAATATACTCAAAAAGATGGCGACACTAAACACTTAATGCCTGCCCATAGACGTTTCGTCATTACCAACATTCCAACACTAATACTCTTTTATCTCTTTCTATCGTAAAACGTTTCCAAAATAACCTCTCTTTCTTAATATCAATTTAGTTTCCCCCACAGATAATATAAGTGCATCACTACTGGGTTACAACAATCATTTTTATTGCCAAGAATTATGGAAATTAACCACAAAAAAAGCTATAAAACCCGTAAATTACAAGATCATAAAATACTATGGCCAAAAGCTGAGAAAAATTATTTTAAAAAAAATATAGCTTGTCTCGAAAATGCGTGATTTTGTATGATGTTTACATTTTTTACACTTTTCATTAGTTACTTTCTTACCAACGTCATAATTTTCCCATAACTCTTGGCAATGACGATAAATTTACTTTTAACTTTAGCCAATTTTAAATTGATTAATATTTTTGAAGAAATATCCACAAACGCTTCCATAATCTGCAGTACAGACATTGTATTCTAACATTAAAAGTAGGGTTGCCATAAATCGATTTTTTTATTTCGAAATTACAATAAAACTAGATCTTTACTTTGACAATCAAAGACTTTTTTCGAGAAACAAACATTTACGGCTTACTGTTAGTAAACGGCAATACCATTTAATGGTTTATTTGGCAACCCTACATCACTTAACCTAAGCATATACCTTATGTTCGCAAACTAGTGAACAAAAAAGAAGCCTACATATTGTATATTATAATGCGTTTAAAACTATAAGATATAAAAATCTAATTACTGTAGTGACTGTAACAATTCTCTATAAAAATGTAAATGCTTATACAATGGCAATATTAAAAAAGCAGATTATTTACATGTTTTAAAACATAGGCATTTCATTGTGAAGTCACGACAAACTTTTTTTTTTAATATGAGTATATAGTTCGAAATAGGGTTGCCTACAAAGGGCCATTGTTTTTTATTCATTTTTTTTATGTAGCATTACATAAAATGACAAAATTAAATCCTCTTATTGAGGCAAACTTATTCCCTAAAATGTTTGTCGTGGACTAGTAATTTTATTTTATATATTAAACAAAAAACATATATATATCATAAAAACATTAAAAAAGCTTTTAAACACCTAAAAATCGATTTGATTTGAATATACAGTTTTTTTTATCACAAATGTGAAATAGTCCATTAATTTTGAATTCCTTATAGATAATAAAATAAATCGCGTCTTAAATTCTAAGATGAAACATATTTCCAACTTATAAACTACAATAAAACAATGTTAAGACTCATTTTGGAGGTATTTGTTTTTGAGCTACCCTTTATATTTCATACAACTGAAATGGCCAATGTACTGGGGATTCAGAAATAATTTCCGCCGCAATATCTGAAAAAACAAAGACTACCATGAGTAACAAATTTTGCAGATGTTGTACATTTAAAAAAAAAAAACAAATTTTAGGGAAGCTTGATTTTAATATTACAATTTTTTAGGCATCATATGCATTATGCATAAACTAACTTATCACTTTCTAACAAAAAGTTGGCTGGAAAGGTGGTGACTAGGACGGGTGGGCGAGAGGGGAGTTAGGTGGTGGGTGAGAGGGGGAGTTAGGTGGTGGGTGAGAGGGGGAGTTATGGGGCGTTACTGACCTATGACATGGAGGAGCAGGGCAGGCGCGGGCTGCCCATCTGCGTGAGCACGCGGTCCAGCCACTGCAGCGGCCCGTTCAGGTGCAGCTCGATCCAGCACGGCGTCGACGTCACCGTCTGACGTCTGCACAATGTCACACAAATACATAATAAAATACATGATAATTCTTTCAAACATATCTAAACTAAGTTTATATTCCTTTAATCATACTTATTACACGCATTTAAACTGTTGAAATTTTCTTGAGACATCCACTCATTATTATCGATTATTTTATTTATAAATCGGCTATATTTTTTGTCTATTAGTTTCGAAAGCACTATCAAAATGCAATGAATTGTTGTAATGAACAACTGTGACACACGGCAACCTACTACAGAAGCAAAGTCTTCTATAAAATGTAGTCGAAAGCGACATTAAAGCATATATTATTATTAGATTTGCCGACCCTAATTCTACTATAACGTCACAGTACAACTGCCGGATACAGCTGTCATGCGTCTATTACGCTAGTGGAAAAATTCCCTATGGGGTATTCCATACCTGTACTCGGCTCCCCATCCCTTGACAAAGCTCATCCGTATGGTGCACATGCGCGTCAGCTGGAACACCGCCTCGAAGCCCTGCGACACGGACTGCGACAGCAGCGCCGCGAACTCCTGGTTGTTGAAGATCTTCAGGTTGCAACCTGTACACAAACATTAGTATTAACAATTAATCGAGGATATATCTTTTGTAGATATTATTTAGGCTTCTAAATTACTTAAATCAAAGATTTTCCTATTCAAAATATAGCTATTGATTTATTATTACACTTTAGTGTTTAATGTTAAGATTTATCTTACTAATATTATAAACGCAAAGGCGGAATGGATGTTTATTAGAATTTGTAATCTAAACTACTGAACGAATCTTGATGGAAGCATAGATGTAGAGGATAGTCTGAAGGAGCGCATGGCCTATTAATTATGATTTTGTTTTTTTTTGTTAATTCCACGCGGAGTAACACGCTAGTAATATATAATATGTTAATATTGTGAACTTACCGGGTGGTATTTTACAAACAGTAGCAGGATGCCATCCATAACGCTGGTTACAGTTCGGAGACTGAACAAATATTGAAGAATCACTGAGGCATTCTGCGAACACCTCGCCTGGAATATTACATGAAATTACGTTAAAATCATTATAAATTGATTAATTTTAATTATTACAATGTAAATGCAGTTTGGCGACTTATAAGCTGATATAGTTTTTTCTCTTGTGTGGATAAATTAAAAACAAGGGTTATTTTCTCACCTCCAATGTAATACAGCCTGACTCCTTTGCCGATGTGCCGTCGCGTTTGTTCCACGACTTCATTTCTATTCACATTCGATAACAAACCCAAACAGAATCTGTAAAAGAAAACAAAACCAAATGTTATTTGGCGTCATCGTTCGAGGGGAATTATAAAAGTATTAAAAATATCCTATGTTACGCAGAGATAATGACGAAAGATTTTTTGAAATCGATTTAGTAGTTTTCGAGCATATTTCTTCCTAGCTTAACTAACGACTTCGTTTGCGTGGGATAAAAAATAAAACCTATGTTACTCAATGATAACGTAACTTTTTAAAAGTGAAATAATTTTAAAACCACCCGAGTAGTTTTTGAGTTTTTTCAATACATATAATTACAAGAATAAAAATCTTCTATCTTTATAATATTAGTATATTATCTTTGACCCGAGACTCCGTTCAAATGAAATTAAAAAAAAAATGTAAATAGCCTACGTGTTCTTCCAAACTATCCCCTACAACTGATTTTCATCGAGACCCATCCAGAAAAGTTAGGCTACAAACTCTAAGAAACATCCATCCATCGAAACTCTCACCTTTACAATACAAGTAAGATAAATGAGTTACCTCTCACTGTTGCTTGGGTCGGTGAAGCCGTCCACTGTGATGGATGGCTGCGAGGCGTGGAAGGTCTCCCCCACGCGAGTGTTCAGCTCGTAGTAGCTGATGCTGCACCAGAAGGCCGGCTCGTGGTACAGCACCGGCGCAGCCTCCGTCGCCAATCCGGGCGGTGATGGCGTCAGGCGTGTCAGGCCTGAGATAAAAACTTTTTAATAAGATTTCATGTGTTGAAATTTTAAAAAAATGCATTAGTAGCATTTTTTAGAAGATGATCAATCTCTATTTCAAATATCATTTAAATCCATTCAGCCGTTGTGGTGTTATATGGTTAAAACATACATTCATCCATTCTTCCTATAAGAAAAATTAATTAAGACCTTACTGATGCTTAGAATAAATGGTAGATAGGTTAATTTTCCATAATATAGATAATAAAATTGTTGATTACAAACTCACTCATGTTGTCATTGTGGTCCATGGGATCTCCGTCTTCACTCATGTAGCCCGGTGGCGGCGTCTCCACTGTCGACGAACTCCTACACACGATATAATTTATATAACATTAATCTATTAATAATATCGGTGGTTTCTCGTTGGGCTAATTCACCTAGATAGATCAACTCATTGGGATTTTTTTCCATTCCGAAACATTTATAATAATAATAATAATAAAATATGAATAATAATAATAAAAAAAGTCAACAAGACATTGACAGCGTCAGATTGCAAATTTATTTAAAATTACAATAAAATGGTTTAAATCAATTTTTCTG
>NW_013525269.1:475718-490053 GCF_000836215.1 Papilio polytes | reverse complement strand
GTTAACTGGTTTCAATTGAATTGCAATTTTTAGAGATTTAATTTACACGGAAGAGACGTTTGCACCACTGACAGCAGCTGTCAACGTTTCCGAAACATTTATATATAATTTAATTTTGGTACAGGAGTTTCACATTACATAACCCAACAGTTTTCAATGGCTCTCCATTAGAATAATTTAGGAAATGTATATGGGTCTTCAGTGAGCACATAACTCTGACTTCATAGTGTGTGTTGTGTGTGTATCCAGGTGTGGTGAGCATGGTGAGTGTATTATCCAGGTGTGGTGAGCATGGTGATTGTATCCAGTTGTGGTGAACATGGGGAGTGTATCCGGGTGTGTGGTGAGTGGTGACAACTTACACATGCACGGTGGTGTTGCCGGGAACCTGCTGCGCGAGCGTGGCCTCCAGGTAGAGGGCGCTGTGCGCGCCGACGCCCACCACGCCGCCGCTCTGCATCACGCCCAGCGACAAACTGCACAATACATTTCATAGCCCATAGCAAATTCTTTCGCTTTCTGATTTTTTTAATCATAAGATAACTACTGCCTAAAGCACATGTATTTCTCTATCTTCCTTTAATAACGAAGGTGAGAGAAATAGGATATTTCCCCTTTGCATCTAAAATTCGTCAAATCCACTTCCTCTTTTCATCCTTTTATGGAAGAATGAGATGGGAAGAGCAAGAGGGGTAAAGTCAGTGAGCAGACAAAGGATGATAGCAATTTCACGAATTATGTTGAAACAAGTTTTTAGACAGTAATTTTGACAAAAACAAGAGTTTAAAATATTTTTCTAAAAACTTCATGAGCAAGCGTTGGT
This sequence comes from Papilio polytes, assembly GCF_000836215.1. NCBI lineage: Eukaryota > Metazoa > Arthropoda > Insecta > Lepidoptera > Papilionidae > Papilio > Papilio polytes. The sequence goes on along the minus strand of NW_013525269.1, from coordinate 489,230 downwards.
AACGCCATGTCATGTCTATATTGGTAAAAAAAATATACAGCATAATTATCAATGTCTTACACGTCCGTGTGGTCGTGATGCGGCTGGTGATAGTCAGTGTACGGCGGCGGCGCGCGGATCTCGCCCTCCGCGCAGCGCGGCACCAAGATAGGTGGCAGAGCTGGACACCAAAATAACAAATAAGTCCATAACTAGTACTTAGAAAAATGCTTATTTATGACAACAATCCACAATAGGCCAGCATCTTTTACTAAGGTCTAGTCACCCCAAGATAGACTATCGGCTGGCAACCTTCAGTGGGGATGTACATTAAACCAGTCATCAGAATCAGAATAAGTTAAGACATTGAGTTCAGCTTAACTACCATTGGCTGTTCAAGAAGTACTACAAGACACTTAAAACAATGTGCTATATGTCAGCAATAATCTTTGACTCTAATTGTACTTCTATACTAATATTGTAAAGAGGAAAGATTTGTATTTTTGTATATATTGAAATAAATCAAAACCTACTGAGCTGATTTCAAAAATTCATTATTGGTAAGCTATATTACCACTGAGTAATACAGGCTATATTTTTAAATTTTACATGGACGAAGTTGCGAGCAACAACTAGTATTCAATAATCTTCCTAATCACTTAATATTAATTGATGAAATTCTTACCGGGCGAATCAATTTTATTGTAATGATAAGGGTTGATGCACACTTCGTCCTTTTTCAACTGGTATGCATAAATACAGTGGTCGACTGGTTTTAATTCATGCTGACTCTGAAAAAATATTTAAAAAGTTAAAGTAGCATCATCATCATCATCATCACCAGCTCACTGTATGTCTACAATAAGGGGCTCGAAACATTTCAAGTTAGGGGGTGACTAGTAGTTCAATTCAAGTAAAAATATATAATAGAACTTATGTATACTGACTGAACACTAAACCACATTGAAACTATAATAATACTTTTTACAGACAAAATAAATAGTGCAAAAACAGTATATGTTGTGTTCAATGTCATTTATATAAATTGAGTTGAACCAAAATGGATAAGATACATTTAAACACAAAGGCAACCTTGGAGTAGTTGAGTAGTGTAAATTTTGTTGTGCTATTCCAAACAAAGTACATATAAAACAAGTCACTATTCAAATATCATGTTTTTGGATTTCATTGCCACAGTAAAGGGATCAATTAATCATTTCACATGAAAAGTTTTAGAGTAAAATCATGAAACAACACAAAAGAGGTCTAAAATTTAATATCACATGTAATAAAATAAATATGCACAAATTTTCTTTTTGACTTTGTACAAAAATTAAAACATGTGATAACCAGAGAGGGGCTCAGGGTCAAAAAGTTCCTAAAACCTCTAGAAAGATTAATGGATGACCCTAAGATGCAAATTAGTCTATTAGTTCCTTCTTATAACTCCAAAAACTAGAATGTCATAACTGAAATGTCTTTAAATAATATTGTATAGGTTTTTTTAAATGAACTAACTTGTAGCTGCGGCCAGCGCCACAGCCTGCAGTAGATAACATGCGGCAACCCCTTTCTGTATTGACCATTCACGAGGTTCTCACTAGGCTTCGCTCTGCAATAATACAAATATCTAATTAGAGTAATAACAGTGCAAAATAGTAATAGTAATTTAATGAATATTTGTTAAAATAACATTTAACTAGCTTTTGCCCATGACTATGTCCTTCATAATTTAAAAATAAAATAGTATATCTTGTTCCAGACTATGACATCTATGCCTAATATCATTGACATTCATAATGTGGAGATATGTAGTAAAAAACATCTATCCAAACATTAAAATTTGTATTATAAATTATGATGTATGGATTGCATAATTTTGTGCCTATCCTTCTATGTTCAACGTTACATGCTATTGTCAAATACATCATGGTATTGCTGTATTATTTTTGGCACTCTCACTTATATATCTTATCAATAAGATAACATACATATATTTAAGATAAGAGAAAGTCTCTATCTTAAGAATTATACTAAAAGTAAGAAATGACACTATTATCACTATGATACAATTTGCAAACTTGATGAATAGAAAAAGATCTTCTAAGTAAATGTTTTTAAGTCAAAATCTTCTAATAAACCAATATCACATCACTGTTCACTTTACAAAATAAGATTTGGCAAAAAAAAAATCACCACACATTATCACCAACTCACTACATATGTCCACTAAGGGGTAAACTTAAGTCAACTTAACTAAACTTAAGTTACGAGTTACAACACAATTATTGTGCAACAGTGCAAAAAACCATATTAAAATTCTTATTTTTTTTTTAATAACGTTAAAATATTAACACTACAAACAATTGAACTACGAGAATGCGTGCAATTAATTTCAAAATCAGAATTATTTAAACAAATGATATTTTTTCCAGTTGTCACATATTCTAATAAGAAATAAACCTAATCAATAACCAGCCTAAGAATTACTATTTTAATATCCAAACAAGAAACTAATAAGAAAATAATACAAAACGCTTCCTTTAGATAAATTTCGATTCCTAATTACGACTGAATAGTTTAAACCCATTGTAATATACAGTTTTAAATAATTTATTACCTGTGTTATAGACGAAAACGAGTTACTATGGTACGTGAAATATACCTAATAAACTAAATTCTCTCTTCAAGCATTAAAACTTGCACATGTTATGGTAAATTGACAAAAATCTCGTGCGGAAACTAAAAAAGCCGAGGTCCAAAATTCGCCGCCATATTGATAAAAAAGCTTCGATTGTTTTGACGGCGATTTGACCTTCCTTTTTGGATTTTGCGTCCTGTCTATGGTTATGTAACTAAAATACGATGGTCATTGAATTCTACGGGGTCAATGTGCTTTTAGCTCTTTGCTTTTTAGCAAGGTTATATTCTACGAATGACAGTAATTATGAATAATTAATAATTAAGTTTCTTTAAACGCGAATTAAATACGCCCGCGCTTATAAGAATTCCAATTGGTACTTATTTCTAAGTATTTAACATAATTTTCTAACATTATGGATATTACTAACTTTTCCTAGTTAAGTTACATTTGAGTAATTTACTATTTTGTATTACTCATATCCTGATTGTTTGAAATTTGTGTGTCTATTACTGAAACTATTTGGTAATAACAATGATAAATGGAATTTCCGGTTGTGAACAAAAAACAACAAACATGAAAAATAACAAGGTTTTATCGCTTTATGCCACTATATACAAGTTTAGACCGGGAGGCAAAATTTAAGCAATCAAGGTCATTGTTAGACATACCAAAACGTTTGTTATCAAAATAAAAATAAAGCAATCAATAAATAACCTGGGAATTGTGACGCATTTAGTATGACTACTTTGACTAGTAATAGCCTTTTCTAACTCCTCGAGAGCCTCACTTTTCTTTAATTTCTTAACTAAACTTTTTACAGCCTTTTCTGACCATTTATCTTCTGCGGCAGATGATCCTTCTGGACCCTTTTTCCACTCTAGAAGACGTTTCACTACTGGCGGTGTTCGCGGAAACATTCCGCCAAATTTCACTTTTTAAGTCATTCACGGAAACTAATTTACATTAGATTAACAAATAATGCACACTTTTTTTATTTACACATATATTCTATTTAAATTAACTTATCGGCCATTACAATTTGCAAATATGATTAACAGAATAGATAGAAAAATGACAGTAAAGTTGCCAATCACAATCAATCGTTATACTTGAAAGATTTCCTGTAAATCAATGATACAATTTTAAATCACTATTGAAAACATTTTGTACTCCTTTTTCTTTAAAGTCTATAATTAATATTCCCAAATTCATTAAACATTTATATCTATAAATTTTTTTATGTATCTGTCATATTATAATTTTTAGAAATAAAAAGGTCCTTAACGTAAAATCGTTTTGAAAGTATAGCGGTTTATAAAATCAAATTTTTCTATGTATAAACAAAACAATAAACATTTCCCAATAAAATTGAAAAATCAAGCTAGCTTATTATTTATTTTATAAACCAAAAATAAAATAAATGGTTGATTTTGATAGTTCCGGTGTTTTCTGTTTTCAATAGCAACAATTATTGTCTATGATAAACAGTGGTTGGTGTTTACAGCAAAACCAATTGTACAGAAGTTTAAGGAAAACATCTGAAGGTTTCGAAAGGTAAAATTCCTTCGGACGAAAATAAGGGTTTTTTTAGAGAAATATTAAAAGGATAACAAACTACATGATAAAAGTTTTAATATTCTATCATTTTTAAAAGTATCTAGATACGCGACAAAATTTTCTAGATTTCATAATATATTGATAATACTACATTATGGGCAAATAATTTTGAATTTAACCTTTTAAATTTAACAAGTTATCCACATAGAACAAAATAATTTTAGCACGGAGGTTTTTTACCAAAATTAAATAATCGGGACATTACTTTTGTATATGGTAGCACTGTTTTTGTTTTGAAATGCCATCCGGTTTTGTTTGTTTTGTTTCAATTGTTAATTTTTGATGTGCCAGTTGCTGAAAATTCATTTGCTTTATTACGGTAATATATTATTTGGTTAGTACCTCAATTTCCTACTATTTAATAGTCTTATTGAGCTGATATTCAAAATGTATTCCTATTTTGTACTGTTACTGGCCATCATTGTTGTTGTAGTGGCCTGTCACAAAACTATATTTTAATTTTCCCGCTTTGACTTTTATAGCTTGGCTGGAAATCTTCGTGAATTTTCAATTTAAGATAAATAATTTTTTTCTTAATTGATTTCATTTCTTTTTATTGTTGCTTTATTTTTCCTTTTATTTTTTTTTATTTTATTTAATAATCCCCATAATGTAATGTTTCCATTGCTATGCAATAACAAAATGGCCAATGCCTTGAAATTTGATATTAAATATTATGATTTTCGAATAAAATAAAAAGGGAATTAAAAAATACTGTACTTACTCATTATTGCCTTAGTTTTTTTGGTGTATTTAGCTGGTTTTCTTTCATTGTTTGTTAATTATAAAACTGCTTAGGTATGGCTTTCAACAAAAATCCTTTTATATATAGCATTTAATGGATTTTACAGTTCTATAAATGTATTATTAAATTCCTTAATTGGTTTAATACATTTAACTCTTTGCTTACTGCAAGTTGCATTAACTCAAAATTGTTAAAATATAGATCAAGTTACATTCTAATCTAGCTATTACTGGGACATTATAGGCAACTCAAAGCTAAATTACAAATAACAAGCGACATACTTCATTACAATAAGGTTTATATTTTGTACAAGGAAATAGATTATTTCCCCCCCACACATTACTACAGTATAATTTAAATAATTAATATTTCTACTCATAGAAAAATAAGCTTGGTGTCATAAGATATATGAAAAGATACAATTAAATTTTCAGCTTAACTAAGCATGGAACCGCAGCTTCCACCATTAATACTTTGTATGGAGAACATGAATGGAGAAGAAGTATCGCTTAGTATTGGACCCAATGATGATTTCCAAACCTTTCTGGATAAAGCCAAGTACCTTTCCTTTATTCCTTATCCTTTGTGATTTTTCCTATCCTATAAAAAACTATGACCATAGTTTATTTATTAATGAAAAAACGCTTGTAATTAAAAGAAAGTTACAGAGTAAAATATGTATGCTTTCTCCATTTACAATGATGAATAGCCTTTTAGTGTTATTTTTTTTAAATAGTATCTAGCGTTTCTCTATTCCAGGTCTACTCTAGGTTTCGACGTAGACATAAACTCGATTACTGGCGACCAATCTGTATCATTGAATGAAAATATTTATCATTACCTTCTTAATTCAGAACTGAACTATCAAACCGATCCACAATTAGGTACTGAAAATTTCCAACGTACATCAGAACAGGGTACACATAGTCCCGATGGTTTTGTATACGTTTTAGACGACGGCACACAAATACGAGCATCTCAGATACATTTCGATAATGAAGATCCTCCTTTAGATCTGACAGCTGAACAAATACCATTTGTTAAATACGCCAATGATAGTGCCGATGAAAACGAAATCGATGATCAAAGTATTGAAAATACTAAAAAAATAAACATCGTTGAAAGTCCCGTTAAACGTTGGGAAAGTAGAAATTCTAGTCCTAGATGCAGTTTCGTTAATAGTTTACCATTTAAATTAGTTTGTTCTAATACATCCAACTTCGAAGCACAATTTACTAAATATTTAGAATCAAGTACGACAAAAACATTCACCACTCTGAACCCGGTTACTAATAGAAATAAATCCCCAAAAAGTCTGATAAGGGATAATTACAAAAATTACGATGAAAATTATCAAGCTCAGAGTAAAGATGATTTCGCAAGTTATACACGAGAAGAAATACTCAATATGTTTAAAGACTCGCCCGTCGCATCATTGCCTTACGAAGAGAATCAAAATCACAACGAAAAAAGACGCCATGTGCGTAAAACGGATCCATCTAGACTTCATAAAAATTGGAACAACAGACCTTACGTAGACGTTAAACCTGGAGAGAAAGGTAGACAAAACTGTTTCATTTGCGGTAAAATAGATAATAACGTGGAAAAGTTGTATTTATTCGATAACGAGGACCAAAAACTACACAGATGTACATCACCGAGAAATTATCCGACTCAACTGAAAATAATATGTGATCATTGTTTGGCTGAAAATTTTAAACCCAGTCGTATGAAAAGTCCTACACAATCACTTAGTTCTGACGAATTCTTGGTCATTAAAAACAACCAGCAATTCATATTTCAGAAGGTTATTGATTTTAAAGTTGCTCCAATTTCGGAAAACATTGATAAAAGGGACCAAAACCTGGAGGATTTACAGGACAATGAGAAAGTTGAATTTGTTAAAGTAGAAATAGGTTCCGACGGTGAAATTGTAACGAAATGTATTGATAATGATACTAGATCTTCAGATGACGTTATTATTGTGAAAGACGAGAAGAAAGAGAGTTCCAGTGATGTTGAAATTATAGAAAATGAACCAGATATCGACGATCATATTATAGATAATTTGGAAGAAGCAGATGACGATGTTAAAGAGTTTTTAGGGAAATATCACTGCGATGATGAATCTGAGATAAAGGAATTGAAATGCAGGTTCGTTTTGCGTCTGTAAACCATCGCTTATAAACATATTCTTCCAGATTATGTTCTACATTTGTGCTAAATTTCATCGAGATCCGGTCAATTCTAGAGATTTCTAATAAACACCCATTCATCCATCTACATATGGTTAATAACATACTAATATTATAAATCCGAAAGTTTTGATGGATGGATATTTTAGAGTTTGTAGCCTTAACTGATTAAATTTGATATAAATGTAGAGGATATTCTGGAAAAACACATAGGATACTTATTTTTTAATTCCACGCGGATGGAGTCGTGGACAAAAGGTAGTTTATAAAATTTCGGAGTAGAATTATATCAGGTAATTTTTAGGTTCTGTGACCGCATCTTTGAAGAAATCGATCAAGTAATAGAACATGGTGAAGAACACAAACATAACTTAGACGATGGAGAAGTATTCCCTTGCCCATTGTGTGATTACGGTATTATTTATATTTTTATGTATGTAGTTATCAAGACGTAATAGAATTTATTTCCCTATCCACTTAAAATTGTAGTACATAGTTTATATTACATTGCAGCGTGGGTGATGTCAGCTGATGTTCTAGACTAGTTGTAGGGGACATCTTCCATTAAGATGGTTTTATTCAAAGTAGTTTTAAAGTCTATTTTACATTACTCGACCCTTTTAGTGGAGGGCCTTTGGACCCCCTCTCCCAGGAATGTTTTAAAAGTACGTTAGTTGTGTTGCCTTAACAATATTTTACATGACCCAGCATTCAACAGTTTTGAACCTTAATTCAAAGTAAAGATTTGTTGCTTTACATTTGAGGCTTTTATATTTTCTAAGTTGGATAAAAATAAAGATAGCTTTACTTACCTTATGACAAAGTACAACTATTTAAACACTTTTTCTAGGTTATTCTAACTTTAAGTGGTTAAAAGGGCATCTTAAAGCGGCCCATGATAAGACTAAAATTACAGAAATAAAAGATGAAGGTGATAACGATGGAGAAAAAGGTATGTTATTAGTTATTGACAATGGATTTCACTTTTGAATTTTACAACATTTAGCGCTTGTCCCACGACTAGCTGATACAGGCTCAGATAGCTTAAAAATAACATCAGTCACATAGAGTACCAAAATCAGGTAGTTCCATCGCACATTTTACACGTTAGATTGTTATCAGACAATTTACATCGGTGGGACATGCTCTTAACCAACAAAAGTAAATAAATAAAGCTATAGAGTCTAGTTACCGGTTAAACTTGGAATGATACAGTTCTATGTTCAATTTCAATTGAAGAATTTAACCTGTTCAATTTGAACTAAGCTTATATAGCGTTCTTTAAGTATACGTGATAATTCAAAACTTGTACCTTAGATAGATACGTCATGTATCAAAAAAAATTATCTCTATGTTTTTTTTTTCAATACAGATGTTAAAACATCTCCGTCTTCTTCACCAGTCGCTAAAAGAACTAGAAGTGCAATAAAAAAGGTTGAAACGGAAAGTGAAAAAGGTCAGTCTTGATGTACTACCAATATTGAAGTGAAAGTTTGGATGGATGGATGTTTGTTACTATATATCTCCAGAACTGCTTAGCGGATGTTGATGAAATTTGGCATAGATATAGAAGATAGAATACATAGGGTTATTAACCTAAAATTACTAAAGCTTGTATTTATAAAATACAGGGACATAGTTGATATATTATAAAAAAATCAGTTTCAGTATTCTATGCAATATTTGGTCAACAATCGAATCAGTTGTAGGCAATTGTAGACCTGGTATTTCCATTATCCAAAATTTAGTGATCTAAACTTCCATACTAATATTATAAAGAGAAGAGATTTGTATTTTTGGTTGTATTGAAATAACTCAAAAGCTATTCCAAATTCAAAAATTTTTTCACCATTAAAAAGCTACGTTATCAGTTACACATTTTTTATTATTTTTTTAATTTCACGCGGGTGAAGATTGTTGCCATATTGGTAGATTTTTTTACATATTACATATTATATCTGTTTTTAATTTAATTTCTCACAATCCAGCGTCCCCGGAGAAGATTGAACGCACGAACAATATAACTACGAAACTTGAATCTGTTAGTATACATTTTGTATTGAGTAGTTCGATATTTCAGATCTTTTGGTAATAATCTTCAGTTATTAATAACGCAAATACGATGGATTTTTTTGCAACTTAAATTACTGGTAGAAATATCTATATTCTATACCATTGCGAAGATCCCTCGTCATCACCCTTTGGCCACGGCTGGATGACCGCAGTCTAGGTTTTAGTTTTTTATTTAACCTTTTGTTAGTCGTACGGTACTAGCTAACTGAGCGTTATTAGAGCGGGCGTATACCTTTGACTAAATTATCGCACAACTGTTGTGCGATTGTCGATTGTTTCAGCCAATTCAACTATTTATATGCACAACTAAAAATCAATTAATGTGTCCATATACGCGGAAAAACCAATCATATGGTTTAAGCGGAGCCATATTTGTGTGTTTTGAATTGTGTTTTTTGTAAAATTCTCAATAAAAAAAAATAGGACCCACCTGCAAGCATTACCTTTCGGATAAAAAAAGAATTATCAAAATCGGTCCACTAGCGGCGGAGTTATGCCGTAACACACATAAAAGTTAGCGAAAGTTTAGACAAAGATGTCCGCATGTTCTTAGTTCCAGCCGTAGGATTGTCATAGGATTTGTTGTCAATTTAAATTAATAATATTTAGAACGGATCGACGTTAACTGTGAATACGGAGGTGAAGCAGGAATGTTTGGACAGCAGTGACGATGAAGCTATCTGGATCGTACAGACTGTTGGCCACGAGCCATCCGAGCAACTGGAGAATTTGCTGAAGGTAGCCACGGTAAGTGGTTGAAGCCAATGAGAGTCTGTTGTAGGGTGCAGGTCTTGGTAAGGCGAAAAAGCTCCAGAAAATAGTTTTTTGTATACTTACGAAAATGTTGTTCAATGTTTCCATAAAAATGCAATTGTTTCATCTATCCTGAAACTGATGTATGTCGTTTGATTTAGTGAAACTTTGTGGCATTGCATGGAATTGATATGAGAATTCCAATGTCATCAATTGTCCTGTCCAGGATAAAATTGTAAAAATTTAAGCAAATTATTCATTGCCAATGTTTACTTTATTAAACATCATCATCATCAGCTCCCTACATGTCCCCACCGAGGGGCTCGGAGCCTACCCTAATAAGGGGTGACTAGGCCATAGTCAACCACGCTGGCCCACTGCGGGTTGGTTGACTTCACGCATATCTTTGAATTTCTTCTCCGATATGTGCAGGTTGCATCACGATGTTTTCCTTCACCTCACTTATTAAACATGATAAAAATATAAAACTAATTTTCAGGGCGAAGACAGAGATGAAAAAAATAGAAAGAAACATAAATGTAACAACTGCAGGTATATATTAGTCTGTATTGAATTATTAAAGAGTAAAATATAAGCTTAAAGAATATAAGGCTTGAGTATTATTTGTAATAATTCAGTGTATACTTTCAGCCAAATATTTCCAACTGCGGAAAGCCTAATTTCCCACAAATGTCGTCGCCGAGGACGCAAACGAAGAGTCCCTACTAAAGATGACTCGATCTTACTGGTACCTTCTGAAGAGGACTTTCTGAGGGTAGGAAAGAAAAATTACAATAAATACTGACCGAATTTCAATTCTACCCACATGTTTATACTATAGGTTTCTCCCTCTATTTCAAAGAGGATAAGCGAGATGATATTGTTAACATAGTTTTTTTTAATTGTTTGCCTTTTAAGTCAATATGTTTAGAACTAGCTTTCGCTCGCGACTCCGTCCGCGTGTAATTAAAAAAAGAACAGTAAGTAGCCTGTGTGTTCTTCCAGATCTCCTACATCTAGGCCAATTTCATCGGGATCCGTCCAGCCGTTTAGGCTACAAACTCTAACAAACATCCATCTAAACTTTCGCATTTATAATATTAGTAAGATTTCATTTTCAGAGGGCACAAGGAAGACCTAAACAAAAGCAACCAGACGACAACGATTTGCTGGTTGTTGTAAGTAAATAAACATTATTAGTTGTGTTAATTACCTTTACTATTCTAAAATAACTAACCATTTGTTATAGAGACCACGTAAAAGGAAGAACCGCGAGCCGACCTCTGATCCTCAAATCGTTACATGTCACAACTGCAATGAATCATTTACTTCTAAAGTTAGACTCAAGTTTCACATGTGAGTACATTATGAACTCTAAGCTACAAGATTTAAGTATTAATAACAGAAAAAATCGTTTGTCTTATGCTTTTCATCATCATTCCTACCTTATCCTACTTCCGTAGTGGCGCACCGGGTTTTCCTTCAAATAACTCTATCATACGGCATCTCAGTCTTCACTACCTTCTTAAACATGTCACCTTTCACGCAATCCCATCTCTTTCTAGGTCTACCTCTACCCATGCAAATTCCTTTTGTGTTTTTACTAGGCAATTCCATGACTCAACCAATCTTTTGACTCCCGAGGGTCAATACGCATGTCCGGAATGCGAAGGCGCACATTTCCCTACAGAGAGCGAGCTTTTCGATCACGTACATTTCCAGCATCATAAGCAAAAGCGTTGGCAATGTCCAGTAGAAGATTGCGGCAAGACTTTCTATCTTAGGTAAGAAAATACTTTACCTACTGATTTAAAATACAGCTACATGTTCTAGTGTCTATTTTTTTATAAGGTGGCAAATGAGCAAGTGGCCAACTGAAACCGCCGAACTGGCGAAGCGACAGCTACCCATCCGCTATTGCAGATGCGTTGCCTACACTCAACTGAAGGAGAGGCACATAAAGAGGATTTTTCACTTTCCTATGCGTCTTCTCCACCGTCAAATAGACTTTTTCTTCTCGCCCTCTTAAAAAAAAAAGGAAATGGAAAGGGACTAAAATTAGACCTCTGGCACCACACTCATTTGACGAAACGTGAAATTGCTTCCACTTCACGGATGTCTTCTGTGTGGTCGTGGTATTACCGAGCGAGTTGGCGCATTCGTGCGAAGATGTTAAAGCGGGCTCTACCACTGTTTGTATTTCAGAGCAACATTAACAAAGCACAGTCGAACACATACGGACACGCGACGTTACGTGTGCGTCACGTGCGGGAAACGATTTCTTGACAAACAGACTCTTGATGAGCATGGAGTTACACATCTTCAGGTATTCATTCTTACTTCATTAATATATTTTATGCTACAAACTTGCCTTGCTATTTCCCCTAATCTAATGTAATAAATTGTACAAACTGTGTTATGTAAGATGTCAGCATGCACAGCATGTTTTTGAATCACTTTTTTATGATTAAAATTCCTAAATTAACGACATGCTACGACATATAGGCTATACATTTTCGCGCTATTTAATTTAGGGATTGAATAAATTGATAAAAATGGCTATGCGGGAAAAAAAAACCAAATCAAGCCAATATCAGCAAACAAACAAGATTGTTATAGTAATTGTTAGTATTGACTAAGGCTATTGAACCTTCTTTTGTGCAAGTCTTTTGATTTGAAAGTCTTACAAATGTAAACACTATGATAAAGTTTCTATAATTTTACGCGAAAACACGAGTCATCATTATCATCTCCCTACTTATCCTATTCCCGTAGATCGCAACAGGTTTCTGTCCTGCACAAGCACGGGTACAGCTAGCAAAAAAACACACACAGACAAAATAATTGCAAAGCTTATTATTGCATATACAACTTGTTCTAGATAAAGCCGTTCCAGTGCCACATTTGCTTCAAGCAATTGACACGTCGTTCTCGTCTGCGGATGCACCTCCGAGCGCATGAAGAGGAGCTGGCACCGCGGCTGGTGCTGGTCTGCGCCGCGTGCGGCAGGGCCTTCCGCGACACTGATGATGCACAGGTAACTATCGAGCTGGTGAAAGGTTAGATGGAAAACCAGCTGGAATATAAAGTACACGAAGTAGTATAACATACTAACTTTCAGCGATTCCGTCTGGAAATAAAAAAAAAAAACAGTAGGTCTTTCTTTTTCAAGACTGTCCTTTACATCTATGCCAATTTATTGAGATTCGTGGACCGGATTAGGCTCGTAACTCTAACAAACATTCATAGTAAGAAGTAATGTTCTTAATAATATTTTATGTGCATATCTTCCTTTGTTAATTAAGGGTAGGCAACGCATCTGGAATTTCGGAATCTTTTTGGCGAATTTATATCTGTTTTATATTTAAAGATTCCCTGGTTCGTACTACATGTATATACAATTGGAACAATAATAATAATAAAATAGGTGCATTTAAACAAACTTGTTAGAAAGTGGTTATAATACAGGACCACGCTAACAAATCAAAAGAGTGCATAGAACAGCT
>NW_013525269.1:465959-474651 GCF_000836215.1 Papilio polytes | reverse complement strand
AGGTAAACTTTCAGGTTTTCAGGAATTTCAGGAACGACCAGTTTTCATTCGGAATACAGTATTTTTTGTTTAGGAAAATTTAAACAGATTTATTTTTACAGCTTCTCGTATATTGTCAAGTAAGCGAGACATGTAGACTTTGTATGATAAAAAAAAATACTTAAATCATTAAATTACTTACTATCTCGTTAAGGGCATATGACTAATGTTTTAGTCAGAATGAAATATTACTAAGCTATTCTTTAAATAACGATTAAATAACTAACTATGGTCGTCATATGGTAACACAAATAGATTACGATATAGCACGTCTACTTAGTTTTGATACTTGATACCTATTTGTTGGAGGGAAATCCAAAGATACTGGCGTCTGGAAGAAAGAGGCAGACATATACATATAATAAAATTGGAGTGTCTATAATATCAAAGGAAAAAATCCAGATATCGGGAACATGATGTACTTATGATGCTAATAACGAAAACGGCATTTAATTTTTTTTGTCTGTTTGTCTGTCTGTCGCTGTCGCTTTTGTTCTGGGTTAACTCCGAAACGTCTGGGTAGAATTCGACCGGACTTTCATTGAAGGGTAGGTGACATAGACGGGCATATTATAGGTTACTTTTTTATCTTAATATTGCGTGAAGGAAGCCGGGGGCAACAGCTGGATTATTCCCAACCGTCACCCTACTCTGTTCCCCCGTGAGAATATAAAGTTTTATCCGTCTCACCTTTTAGTCCCACTATCGCCATTAAGGTGACAGATGAAACCGTTATGAAATAAAGTTCCAACCGTCCCCTCATCGCAAAAGGTGGGACGGATGAATCTTTTTATTCTCATCTGTCTCCACGTGGGGACAGAGCGGGCGACGGTTGTGAATAATCCCAAGAGGTAGGCATAATAAAGATTCAGAAATAAATAAATGTGAAATTTGATTAACTAAAACCCTCTCAACCCAACTTTGAGTGCAACTGAAGTGTCCCAATTCTCTATGGAAAGGTACAGGGACTGATTTATGATACAGATGTACAACACACAAAACTACACACGGCTTCTACAAGCGTTCCCTCGCTGATTGCCAGAAAGCAGCAAAATCTCCAGGTTCCTCTGAAGCTGGGCCTGCCGCTACTGGTATTTTAGGTTATGGAGGATTTCCTGTCGTCAAACATTTCCTATGCGAGGTTAAATCATTTTACACCGTAAAATTTATTGGTTTTTAAGTCCCTTTTCCACTGAGCGCGACTATTTGTTACTTTATTAGTGGTAGCCCCCCTCCATCTATATCTATACTAATATTATAAAGAGGAAAGATTTGTATTTTTAGATTTTTGTATGTATTGAAATAACTCAAAAGCTACTGAGCCGATTTTAAAAATTCATTCACCGTCAGAAAGATAATTTATCTGTAAGTAACATAGGCTATATATTTTAATTTCGCGCGGGCAAAGTTGCTAGCAACAGCTTGTCTAAAATATTTCAATTTCAGATAAGTTTTCACAATGTATGCAATGTTTGCAAATTTTCCACCATTTTCGACTTAGTCGTGCGATTAATCGCTTAGTGGAAACCGGATTAAAGAATCATTCTAGAACATTCTAAATGTACCAGGACTGCGGCCGGTCGTATCTGCATTGGACGTATCTACAAGTTCATCGTCGTATGAAGCATGCTAATGAGAATTTTCTATACAAATGTAACCAGTGCGACCTCACCTTCCCTAACAGGTGATTACTATGTTTACAGAGGTCATGATACATTGGCCTGTTTATGTGGTATATATCCATACATCCATTAGTTTTTTTAAGATAATGTTCTAGTATTTTCAAGTAAAAATGTACTCTCTGTGAAATAAGATAGTATTTGTTTGGTTTACGTATTAAAATATAGCATTTCTTTACTGGGAGCAGTTGGAGTGTGGCATATCACAGAAAGAAGATGCACGGCAAGAGTGGACCCGAGGACGGCGGTGGTACCACAAAAATCGCTAGAGATGACTATAGGTACTATATTTTAAAGTTTTGTACGTTTGTTGCCTAGTTCCTTAATCTTGAGATAGATTTTAATGAAATATAATCAAGATATATCGACATTATACATTATTCTTACTAGAAATCTGAAAATCAATAGAAACTTAGTTGTTGAGCTATATTTTAGGTACATTTTAGCTACAAAACCGTCATCGCAACATTTTTAACGTCAACTATGACGTCACGTCAACTTTGACGCGTTTGTTTGTCGTTGGCCGTGCGAAAGGAACCTTAGGTTACAAGGAATTTATTTTAAATACCGATTTGTAAATTCTACTCAGGATACCCTGTCGGGATTGCAGCATGGTGTTGCCAAACAAAACAGCACTTTACGCCCATAGACAGAAGGAGCATAGTGATGTGACACTTTCTATGAGTGATGAACAAGGTATGTGTTACATTACCTATACTTCACACTAGTTGTTCCCGCGCGACTTCATCCGCATAAAATTATGAAAATTTTATTTTATTGTTTACATTTGTCAAATTCAAAATACCAATTACCTTACTGTGGCAATCTTGCTTCCTTGATGTTGGCAGCAGCTTATGGTCTCTTTCCCACATTAAGGTTTTTTTACCATAATATTTACCCCCTAAGTTTAATGACGTGAAAATATATAGCCTAAAGCGTGACGTAAGTGTAGGGCTTTTTACTGAAAAAGAATTATTCAAAAATATGCTGTAATTGCTGACACCTTAGGCAACAAAGAAGTGTGTGTTTACGCTTTATTATAACTTAATTTAAGATAATAAAGCATACAGATAGTTGTGTAAAATGTCAGCAATTACAGTATATTTTTGGATTTTTTTTTACTTACGACACTTTAGGCTATATATTTTCAAGCTGTTAATCTTAGGTATTAGATAATTTGAAAATAATCGTCAAGCAGAAAAGGGACAACAACTACAAGCTGACAACATGAAATAAGAAAGGTTACTGGTAACGGTTATTGTTATTCAATGTCAAAGACTTTCGTTGTCATTTGTACATTTGCAATTAAAAATTTCACAAAAGTAAGCAATAATATGTGTTTATAATTTCATGCGCATGAAGTCGCACGGGAACAGCTAGTATTTCATAAAATTCACTTATCTAGTTAATCCCTTATCTTGTTATCTGGTCAAGTTTTCAGTATTTTAAATTTGCAGTAATATACTAGTCATATTTAAAACAGGTGCTGACGCGCAAGTGCGTACGCACGCGCCGCTAGCGACCTCCTGCAGCAAGTGCGGACATAACTTCAATGAGCCTAGCGCTCTGCAGCGACATCTTAAGTACTTACTTACTTACGTACTAATTTAACAGTGTTAATGCCCGCTTTAACATGTTAGCACTGCAGGGTCGGCACGCCCCCAGTAATACCACGACCACACAGAAGACAGCCGTCAAATGGAAGCAATTCCGTGTTTCGTCTGATGAGTGTGGTGCCGGAGGCCTAATTTAAGTCAATTTCTCTAACACCCTTTTCTTATAAGGAGAGGATGGAAAGGGGAAGTGGATTTGACGGTGGAGGAGATGAATAGGTAGGGAAATATTCACTTTATGCGTCTCCTCCTCCGTCGGACAAGGGTAGACAACGCATCTGCAATTGCGGATGTCTATGGGCAGCAGTCGCTTCGCCATTTTGGCGGATTCAGGTGGCCGCTTGTTAGTTTGTCACTTTATGGTATAAAAAACACACACATCTTTGACTAAACAATCGCACAACTATGCGATTGTTTGTGACTTGGTTCTTCGTAAAATTACTGTCACAATCATTTAAAGTTGACTTAAAATCCTTTAGCATTTAAGACCGTGCGTACCTGAAACTAAACTATCGCATAACTGTTTAGTCTCGCTTTCTTATGAGCTGACAAGGTGTGCACTACTTGCTTTTTAGTGCAACTAAACAGTTGATGGTTGCGAAATAATCGACAATCGCACAACAGTTTGATATTACTACTAGCAAATGAGCAAGCGGCCACCTAAATCCGCCGAAATGGAATCGCCCAGACATTTGTAATAGCAGCTGCGTTGCCTACCCCTAATCGACGGAGGAGACGCACATAAATAGATGTTTTATAAGGTGGCAAACGAGCAAGCGGCCACCTAAATCCACCGAAATGGAAACCATAACTTCTGTCCATAAAAATCCGCAATGCAATGTTGCCTACCCTTGATTGACGGTGGAGGAGAGGCACATAAAGAGGATATACTCCCTTCCTATGCGTCTCTTCAACCGTCGAATTTCCCCTTCATATATCTCCTCTGTCAAATCTTTGTGCGATAGTCAAAGTCTCGTGTCCCACGTGTTAGAGAGGTCCACGGACACGAAGGGGAGGCCCGGGGTGAGCGTGGTCGTGCCCACGCGTGTGCAGTATGTGGCCGCGCATTCCGCTCCGCCTCCGTACGGAATGAACACCTGCGTGTCCACACCGGAGAGCGGCCATACCCCTGTGATGTCTGCGGGGTTGCATTCAGACGGTAGCACATCCTACTATTATAAATGCGAAAGTTTAGATGGATGGATGTTTGTTAGAGTTTGTACCCTAAACGGCTTAACGGATCTCGATGAAATTTGGCATAGATGTAAAGGATAGTCTGGACGAATATAAGCTACTAATTTTTATTTTTTTTAATTTCACGCGGACGTAGTCACGGGTGAAAGTTAGTAATATTAAACTAATCGGGTTAACGGATCTCGATGACATTTGGTATAGATGTAGAGGATTGTCTGGAAGAACACATAGGCTACTACTTAGTTACCTTTTTTTAATTCCACGGGGACGGAGTCGCAGGCGAAAGATAGTTTAAATTAATAACAAATTCCTAATGTAGTTCGACAGCAATGCGTAATCACCGGCTGATTCACTCCGGTGTTCGCGCGTGGGCGTGTGCGCGCTGTCCCAAGCGGTTCCGTATCCGCTCTGATCTGCGCACGCATATGCGACTCAAACATCCCACATATATGATCGTGTTTGAGGTAAGGGAAACTCTTTCTGTATGTTTTTCAGCATTCATTTTGTAGCAATAGGTCGGATGCTCACGGCTGAAGCTAGAGTTTACAGATTACAGGTAAGGTAAAAAAACTATCTAAATGTAATGTAATGTGTTTATTCTACCCTCATCAGATTTCCTGATAAAACCTACATGACATGAAAGAGGACATTTTTTATTTTGTAACCGAGTTACCTAATCCTAGCCTGGCTAGGCTATGTTTAATTGATCTCTGAAGTGATCACAATTATCACAGATAAATTACCTTTCTAACGGTAAAATGTTTTTTAAAATCAGCCCAGTAGATTTTAAGTTATTTCAATACATGCAAAAAAACAAATTTCTTTATAATATTAGTGTAAATTTGCACTCGAAATACGAGCTTAAAGGGGGATATTCCTGTTACATATTGTAAATATAGTTTATATTTTAATGTAGGGCATTATGATTTCAAGGTATGGTGACTCAAAATGCCCTACCTCCCTATCTACGACCTTGCTTGCTCATTTACCATCTGATACATCTTATCCCTGTTTATTACAACAACTTACGTTCGCCCCTTTTTGCAACTTATTACCAAAAAGTACTAACTTAGTAGTAATCTACATAATAACAGAAATCTACCGATGCAAGATTCCAAATTCCTAAGCCCCGTAGTTTGTGCGCTGATTTTTCGGTTACCCTGATTGTGTTCGCGATATCTTCTAAACTATTAGTCCAATTTAAATACTGTAAACGACAATTTTATTCTACATTCAATTCTCCTGATAACAATTTCATTTATTCGGATAAGATTTAATATTGTTTATAAGAAAATATCTAGATATGCCATAAAATTGAAGAATCGATATCGAACTAGTAAAACAGCTGTTTATAAGAATGAGTGGATTTTTAATTCTCAGATGAAAGGTTTGAACCCTACATATGAAGAGATAATGCAACACATTCGAGATAACAACATCACTCACGGACGCATCGTGGAGATCACAAAGATGTCCTTTGAAAAGGTGAATACACAAAAATAGACTTTAATTCAATGGTTTACAGTTCTTTTTTTATGGATGGATTCTGTGAAAGAGGATATGCTTAAGAAAGGAGTGGATTCAGATATGACGGCTGACAGATGTATGGAAGAGAAGCACATACTGTGCCGACCCTCTGTAAGGGATAAAGGCAAGTTGATGATGATGGTTTACAGTTTTTTTTTACTTATTTTTTTGCTATCATTACCGGTTTCCAAATTACAATTAACGATTCGTTAGATATTTGTTTAGATAACTTAAAGAAATGCGCTTCTGAATTACGTAACTTGAGTTTTACTCCGTTGAAACTTAGGTCAATCTAACCCTAATGAGTTACTAGGTTATAATAAAATAGAACCTTTGGCAACCCAGCGTTACTAACGTAGTACTACCAAAGAGATTGTTAAAGTATGGTATACTATTAAATCCAATATGGCCGTCTACAAAATGGCGGATTGTGTTGCAATTGAAGTAGTTGATATCAAATCTCGATAAAATAGTTTTCGTTATTGAAAAAAACTATTGCGTACGTGTGTGTAGGGTACAAGCAGTATAGTGCCGACGACAGCGCGGGCCCTTTCGCTGTTAGGACATGTTCCGCGCACTAAGATAACATGCGAACCTCCCACACCTGTTAATATCGGTAAGTCAATATAAAAATCTCAACCATTAGCAACATTATACATCTTTATCCATAGAGTTTCAACACGCTATCGAGAATACTAAAAAAAAATGTATTTTTGTTTTTTGTATGTAACGCATAAACTCAAAAACTACTGAATCGATTTAAAAATTCTTTTACTATTAGAAAGCTATATTATCACTGAGTAATATAGGCTATACTTTTTACTATTTTTTGTTCTGATTCCTCGCATATGAACTCGTAAAACTAGTATTCTAAATTAACCTAAATCTAAACATTGTTGTACCATCATACAAAGATGCAAAATGATGCTTGAGATAGGTCTCATTCCCTTCTTTTAAATGAAGGATGGGAAGGGATGTAGTTTTGGCAGTGGAAGGGACGTTTTAGATAGGAAAATATGCTCTTTATGTACATCTGCAAATATTAATGTTTATAGACAGCGGTCGCTTATTCGATTTCAGGTGACCATTTCGTCGTTTGCCACTAAAATATCATAAGTAACATTTTTAAATTGTTTTATTATTGAAAATTGTGATGTTAAAAGTGATATTTTTCATAGATATGTTCCAACCAGCACGCCGTGGTCGTGGCATAGCTAAAAACCCCAGAAGACCTAAGATTTTACAAGGAGTCCACGAGGAATCAGAGTTGGACCCTAGTGCTTACACCGTGCCTATCGCTTGCAGTACTGGGGGAGAGGTCAGCTTATATTCTATTTAAAACACTGCCTTTATTAATTGTATCTAAACACTGTTTTAAATTTCACCAGTTTTTAATTTTAGAGGTCTCTACTGTGATGTATAAACATATTATTCCCAACCGTCACCCCGCTCTGTCCCTGCGTAAGAATAAAAAGCTTCATCCGTCTCACCTTTTGCGACTTCTTCTGTTACCTTATTGTGGATAGTGGAACTCAAAAGTGGGACGGATGAAATTTTATTCTCACGTGGGACATAGCGGGGTGACGGTTGGGAATAATCCTAGACTCGTGTAAAGCCAAGGCGGGTCGCCAGTGTTGGGATATTTGTCAGATATCAAATATAAGTGTCATAATAAGTCAAATATTGCAGGAGTTGCCAGAATTGAATGTGGAACTGCTAAACGAGGGCGCGCTGCACAGCGGCCAAGTGGTACAAATACAGTTAGACGACAACATCTGGAATAAAGCTCAGTAATTCTGTTGTCTACTGGCAATTATTTATTCTATATCTATATGCTAGCTGTGGGCTTAGAAAGGTACACAGGGGACATTTGTAGCCCTCTTATTCGGCTTCAATTTTATGTTCCGTGTAACATGACTCTTACGCCCTTAGCATAAGGTTTTATTTTACTTTAACTCCATGGATTATTCCCAACCGTCACGCCACTTTGTCCCCACGACAGATGAGAATAAACCTTTTGAGACGAGGGGACTTGTAACTTATTTTATTTCATAACGGTTCCATCTTTCACCATATAGGTGATAGTGGGACTAAAAGGTGGGACTGATCAAACTTTTTATTCTCACGTGGGGACAGAGCGGGGTGACGGTTGGGAATTATCCAACTGCATGTACAGATAGAGCTCATTCCTGTTGTACGTAGTACTTATTACTTCCATGGCCATTACAGATAACATAATTATTTTTTTTACCATCGAGAGATTAAATAAAATACAATAATTATAAGTTTAGTTGTTTAATTAGAAATAAACTGTTTTTATGTATCTAAGTATAGATTTTAACTGTTTGAATATGAATAAAAACTATCCAAAAATAGTGTTTTATTATTTTAAAATTAAAACTACAATCAATATAAATAAAATAGCTCTCGCCCACGTTAAAAACAGTGAGTAGCCTATGTGTTCTTCCAAGCTATGATCGTTTAAACCAAACTACACCGAGATCTTTTCAGCCGTTTAGGCAACAGATTAATAAATCCATCCATCTATCTAAACTATCGCATTTATATTATTAGAGCGCACAGACACCTTTGACTAAACTTTTTTTTTTATAACAAGGTGGCAAACGAACAAGCGGCCAC
>NW_013525269.1:462541-465777 GCF_000836215.1 Papilio polytes | reverse complement strand
GGTATTACACCGGGCGATCCGGCCCACTTGTGCTAAGATGTTAAAGCAAAATGAAACTATTGGTTCACTTTGTTTTTTAATTGTGTAGCTAAACAGTTGAAGGCAGCCAATCAATCGCAGAACAGTCGTGCGATAATTTGTTCAAAGGTGTGCGCCCGCTTTTAATAAGGTTACAGTTAAATACGATAGATTAGTTTTCTATTGTTAAATAATATTTAAAAGATATGATTCGTAGTAATTACCTTTAATCGAAGTGCTGATTATGTTATCTATGATATGATGGAAAACAGTACCGAAGACAGATTTT
The DNA here is from genome assembly GCF_000836215.1 of Papilio polytes. NCBI lineage: Eukaryota > Metazoa > Arthropoda > Insecta > Lepidoptera > Papilionidae > Papilio > Papilio polytes. The sequence goes on along the minus strand of NW_013525269.1, from coordinate 465,470 downwards.
ATTGGTAAAAATTAGTACGTTTTGTTTTGGCCAGACGTCTTCAGGTAATGAAGTGTTTTTGTATATTTTTAATTTATTTACATTTATTTACTATTAGCTTCCGCCCTCGACTCCGTCCGCGTGGAATTAAAAAAACAAAACGAAGTAGCCTATGTGTAATTCCAGACTACCCTCTCAATATTTAGTTATTTCTAAATAACCTCAAAATTGTCAATATTGTTTAGAATGCTTAGAAATTACATGTCAATATTTTTTACTTATTTAAGAAATGTACTTGTATCGGTTATTACAAGAATTATTTAAAGTAGTTAAATTATATTTTATTAGTTTTAATTAATTTACTAGTTGTCTTTTACTTATATCATTATTTGAACACTTTTTTAATTACTGAAAATAATTACATTTATTGAATAGTCTATTTACTTTTTAATAATTATAATTATTTGTATTATCTATAAATGTTTGTTTTTTATTAGCACGTGTTTTTTCTATAACAGTGTAAATGCTACGATTTTAGTGTAGAAATTATAGTAAGAATAGAAACAGCTCTCTTATTTTTTGTTCAATTTTTAAAAACAAAGATGTTTGTAAAAACAAACATGTTTCAGCAGTGGAAACTTGCAAAGTGCAACAATAATTCCAGTAAAGATATGCGTCTCTTACCGTGTATAAAGTCTTATGACGAAGGAGTCGATCACTCAAAGCAGATAGACAGAGAGATTAAAGAATGGATCAAGACATATAATGAGGTGAGATTATTTTAATATTTTCTTTTAGTTAAAAAAATACAATAATTTCTCTTAATCTGTTCCATAATGGAATTATTATAAAATCTACACTTTAAGTCCCTTACTTATTTTGTTATGCTTATAGCATTTTGAAATTTAAATAAAAATCTAACAGGAGCTTTCGCCTGCAACTCCGTCCGCGTGGTATTAAAAAAATGTAAGTAGCCTATGTGTTCTTCCAGACTATCCTCTAGGTCTATGCCAAATTTTATCGAGATCTGTTTAGCTATTTAGGCTACAAACTCTAACAAACATCCATCTAAACTTTTTTGAATATTAGTACGAAGTAACATAGGCAAGGGACAAGGGCAACTTGCCCTTATCCCTTACGGAGGATCGTCACAGTATGTGCTGCTCTTCCATACATCTCTATCAGCCGTCATATCTGAATCCACTCCTTTCTTAAGCATATCTTTCACACAATCCATCCATACTTTCTTCGGTCTTCCTCTTCATTTGTAACCATCCATATTCATTCTTAACATTTTCTGGTTTATGTCACCATCGTCTCGTCGCATAACATGTCCGTACCACGCTAACCTTTTACTTAACGTACTTAACAATTTATAATTACTGATACTAAAAGCGGAGCCATTCGTTTGTAGTAAGTGCTTTATTAATTCATAAGGATCAAACCGTAAGTGATACTTGATTTATATCGTAACACTAGCTGTTCCAGTGCGATTTCATCCGCATAAAATTAAGAAAATTTTATTTATTGTTTACATGTGAGAAATTATCAATTGCAAATGTCAAAATTATATGACATGATGACAATCCTTGACAACCTTGTTTCCTTGATGTTGGCAGCAACTAATGGTCTTTTTCCCACATTAGGGTTTTTATCCAAAACATTTACCCCCTAAGTTTAAAGGCTTGAAAATATATAGCCTAAAGCGTGACGTAAGTTTTTTGACGTGACGTGGCTTTTTATTAAAAAAGTTTTATTCAAAAATAAGCAACACAGAAGTGTTTGTTTACGCTTTATTATATTAGCATAGATCTAACAGTATTAGGATAGGTTTAAAAGTGAATTATCTTTGTAATATGGAAGGAAATACCAAAGATTATATTCTAGAATAGACATTAGGTAAATGAGAATAAACATTGCGTTTCGAATCTTAATATACTTTACTTTAGTCCCAACTTTAGTCCCTTTTCTTTCCCACCCTTTTTCTTATAAGAAAAGAAGAAGGGAATGTGGTGTGACAGTGTAGGAGACGCATAGGAAAGGGAAAGATACTCTTATGTGCATCTCCTCATAAAGGTAGGTAACACATTCTCTATCGAAGGGCGGCGGTCGCTTCTCCAGTTTGGCGGATTCATGTGGCCGATTGCTTGTTTGCTACCGTATGATATAAAAAAACTTAACATTCATTACTTAATTTTTTTTTATTAGTAACGGTCATATTCTTTACTGAAACCAATATCTAAAATCAACATCACCTCCATCGTAATACTATATGAAAACTTCCTAGAATTAAGTAGGAATTTGAAGAATTCGGCTCTTATAGATTTGTTAGTTTGATTTAAATTTTATCACAGTCGGCATCGTTGTTTTAAGACTGATATCAAGCGGTTCGCCGATGGAATGATAATCACAACGATCTGATAGCAAATGCCGCTTTGTGGTAATGATGCGTCATGCATCGTGATTGGCGCTTGTTACAATCTAACACTTCCTATACTTTATCTATGTGGTTTTTAAAGGTTTCCACTATAAGAGCCTTTAACTCATGCACTGATTAATCTAGCTTTGATTCCTATGACCTTATATGTAGATGCGCAATTTTTCTGAACAAGGAATCTTTTTTTACTAATAAAAATCATGATTGTTCCTGAAATTCCTGAAAACCTGGTAGATTACCTGGAATACGTAGCGAAATTGACGGTACAGATGTGACAGGTGAATGAATTCTTAACACCTTTTTAAATAACTCGATGGCTGTTCAGATTCCTCTAAGTAGAAAACACAACAATACGATAACACTTCGTCATCATTACCAGCTCACTACATGTCCCCACCGAGGGGCTCGGAGTCTACCCTAATAAGGGGTGACTAGACCATAGTCAAACCACGCTGGCCAAGTGTGGGTTGGTTGACTTCACACATATCTTTGAATTTCTTCGCCGACATGTGC
>NW_013525269.1:454704-462515 GCF_000836215.1 Papilio polytes | reverse complement strand
TCGAAAATCACATTGGTACACGGCGGGATTCGAACCCAAGACCTGTAGATTACAAGTCAAGTGTTCAAACCACTGAGCCACCGACGCTCTCGATAATAATTAGAGCGTGCATATCTTTGACTAAACTATCGCACGACTGTTTAGTCGCCCTTTGATTCATATGAGCTTACATAGAGGTTACACTACTCGATTTTTAGTTGCGCAGCTAAATAGTTAAATTGGCTTTGAAACAACCGACAATCGCCTAAGAGTTGTGCGATCGTTTAATCAAAGGTCGCTAACCATTTTTAAATGAGCCCTGTGTTATAAAATAATGAATACATTGTTGTAGGCAATCAAACTTCTACTCTTGGGAACAGGCGAGAGTGGGAAAACGACTATAATCAAACAAATGAAGATCCTTCACGTAAAAGGATTTAGTCACAGGTTGGTATAGTCGTATGCAAACTTTAAGGCGGCTCGGTATTCCACATGAGACATATCAAAACATTTTTAAATTGATAAAATGATCATTTGACCACAATTCCAACTAACGTTATTGGTGTCTATGGTACGGCTAAGTAAGTTAATATTCAATTTTAGGTATCCTCGGGACATGATTGGTGTCACGCAGAAATGCAAGCCTTTATAAAGTTTGAATCTCATTATACCGTCAGTTCTAAAGACATTGTTTATTGTTTTTTTCAGTGAACGAACAGCAATGATCCCACATATTAGGTTTAATACACACGAGGCGATCTACGAGATAATACACAACATGCCGGTGCTCAGTATAGGCTTGCAGAATACTAAACACGTCCGTTCACAGCAGTATCTATTGAAAGTCGGCCCTGAAGGACCACAGGAGTACACTGAGGTTGGTATTTCGTGGTTGAAGTTTTCAGGACAGAGGAAAACAGCATGACTTTGTAATACAATGTATTAATACACTGTTTGAGTATATCATTATAGTTATATTTTATATAGAATACAAGTTTCTGATTGGCTGAAACCATGCGTATTCCGATTCTCTAGCAAATGGCATCGAAATTTTAAAAAAGTTTTTTTTTTCAAATGGCATTATTTTTTTAATTGATTTTTTAAATACATACATGCGTACTATTTAATAGATTTTTTTTTTCAGGAATATTTTGATAACGTTCGAGATCTGTGGCAGGACGCAGGAGTAAGAGAATGTTTTAGAAGAGCCAATGAATATCAATTGATTGACAGTGCTGAATAGTACGTTTTTTTATATTTTTTATACTCTGTAATTTCGTAGTTATATATACTAATATTATAAAGAGGAAAAATTTGTATTTTTGTATGAATTAAAACAACTAGGCCGATTATAAAAATTCTTTCACCGTTGTAAAGGTAATTAATCTGTGAGTAACATAGGCTACATTTTTTATTATTTTTCAAATACACGCCGATGAAGTCGCGAGCAACAGCTAGTATCCAATAAAAACTATATGAACTACAGAACCAAAATCAAATAGTATTTCACCAATTTTATTATTAGCTAGGAACATAATGCCATACATGTCGCAGAGAATCGCACAGAGTGGAGAAACATCCTTCGAGAGAGTGTCAAGGAGAGTGGTCACGACCCTCAGGAATGAGGAAACGATCCGGAGAGAGAGAGGAACATTAACTTTAGAAATGTTTGATAATCTATAGCCAATATTAAAAGAAAAAAAAATTACGTTGGGATGTAATAAATAAACTTAAGAACTGGACCGATTAAAAAAAAATAATAGAAAATTTAGTTACTGAGCAAGTAGACTTTTTTAAATTCATTAAAAACTTTCCTATATATTTGGTGTTATTTATATATTTATTTTTCAGTTTTTTAGATAGAATAGATCTGATCGGCAAAGAGGATTATGTGCCATCGGACGCGGACATACTGCGCTGTCGGCGTAAAACCACAGGAATCCAGAAAATTGAGTTCAAAGTGAAGGTAATTAAAAATAACGACATCTATTGACATAATAAAACTACAAACCAAATACTTGCGTGCTCACACTTTTGACTTGCGATTTTCGATTGTTTTGCAATACAACTGTTTAGTTGCACAACTAAATATCGAGTGGTACGCGCCTCTATAAGATCATAGGAATCAAAACCAGACTATTTTTCATGTCTATAGAAGTTTTTTTTTTCATACGTATGTTTCTAACAAAATTAGCCGCGATGATGATATTGCCAGTCAAATTAACCATAAATCTGTCAATTGTGCCGGTGACACAATTTAGTGCAATTGTGATTTTTTTCCAGGTTCCAAAATCGATGCACGGCGGTACACAAGACTTCTGGATGTTTGATGTCGGCGGCCAACGAGGGGAGAGAAAAAAATGGATTCAGGTTAGTTGCGATTTAAATTTGAAATATTTTTTCTTACAATAGATGGCGCTGTAACAAATATCTTTGTTTTTACTGCTTTTTAAATTAATTTGTACTAGATGGATGTTTGTTAGAATTTGTAGCCTAAACTGCTATACAGATTTTGATTAAATTTGGCATAGATATAGAGGATAGTCTGGAAGAACAAATAGGCTCACTTTTGTTTTAATTCTTAAAAATTAACTACAATTTGCAGGTATTCGAAGGTATCCACGCGATCTGGTTCGTGGTTGCGTGTAGTGACTTTGACCAAACATTACGAGAAGACAATTTACAAAATCGGTTAAAAGAAGCCCTTATTCTATTCGAAGATGTCTGGCAAAGCAGGTTATTATATTACTTTACTGCCCCTCCCCACCCCCCAACTCTAGAATCGAAAAATGTAATTACTTTGAATTATCATGGTCTAAATCTAGGTCACACATAAACTCAAAAACGGCTTATTTAAATAAAAAATACTACTAAAATGGGGTTTTTAGTCGGCTACCAGGGGGGGTACTAAGGGGGGCCCCCTTCCATCTTTGGTTATCTTCTGTTCTATAACTTCTCCGTATTCCAAGTTTAACTTAGACTAGGCTCCGAACCTTTCAATGTATACTGAGCTGGTGATGATGATTCCAGGTTCCTCCTCGAAGCTGGTATTATCGTGTTCCTCAACAAACAGGATCTGTTGGAGACGAAGATCAAACAAGGACGAAGTATAGCTCCTTACTTTCCCAAATATAACCATTTCGAAGCCTCAGGAGACGAGTATACCAGAACAAAACTCTTTATTAGAAGTCTTTTCGTGGTAAGTTTTTATTTTTACTTCCCAAAAGAACTCCTTCTGTTTCTTTATCAATTCTGCTGTATGTTTTTTTTATATATTTAAAGCATATTTTAAAGGATTTAGGTGGGCTTTTATGGAAAAAAATATATTTTTCCATTTAATCCGTCACTGCTAAAATCAATGTTCAATCTCAAATCATTTTCCCATATCTTGTTGTATTTTTAATCCAATCTAATAGTTATAAAAAATCAGGATTTATTGTTTAGAAGGTGTCCAAATAATGTATACTCTGATCCATACAAATCTTGCTCTTGATCTCGCATAGATATAGAGGATAGTCTGGAAGAACATATATGCTGCTCATTTTGTTTTTTTTTATATCCCACGCGAACGGAGTCGCGGGCGCAAACTAGTTAATTATAATAGATAATCGATTAGATTTCAAGTTGTATAGATTTCTTAGACGTTATCATTAATTTGTAGAATTTGACAACAAAGAAGAGAGAACGTCGCCATATCATAGCATCAGCGGAGAGGTTCGTAGTTCTGGAGGCGAGCAGAGCACGTGAATGTTACTTCCATTTCACCACCGCCACTGACACACACAATGTGCGCACCGTCTTCCGCGATGTGCACCAGATGATACTCACACACATACTCAGCAATATCGGCGTCTACTGACAACGGTCTACTGGTCTACTCAGTACTAGTATGTCTACTGACACAAACCCGGTCTATAAGTCTAGTGGCACTCACCTGGTGTAATAATCTACTGACAACGACCTGGTCTACTCAGAACCGGTCTACTACCGACCCATTCTACTAGTCTACTGGTTAAGTGATTAGTCTACTAACGAACTCGGTCTACTAACACCGACTTCATCTACTGTTCTACTGATACTGATTCGGTCTACTGGTCTACTTGTAGATAATACAAGTAGCCCAGACTGGTTTATTAATGTGTGTCTTGCAATAGACATTGCCAAGTATTCATTTGGAGAAATATTAATTGTACTTAAGATACTAATAAATGCAAAGTAATAATCTCTGATTAAGTTATTTCGCTTATTCTTAAATCTGATTGTTGAATGAATTTAAAATTAAGTTAAAAGCAATGTAGTTACTATAATTTATTTTTAAAAAATGTGTTTGAATGTTATTTTTATTTTAGTATAGTGTTAAAAATAAATGCTAAGTTTGTTAAATAGAGATATGCTATTTAGAATAAGGTAATTTGTATAAAATATTAATAAAATTAACCATTTACCGAGCTTTTTAATTATTCGCTGAATTACCCTCCCCTTCTTTATTAAGGAATTCATTTTTTCTATACTATTATAATAAAGCGTAAACACACACTTCTTTGTTGCCTAAGATGTCAGCAATTACAGCATGTTTTTGAATAGTTCTTTTGTAATAAAAAGCCCTAAACTTACGTCACACTTTAGGCTATAAATTTTCACGCCATTAAACTTAGGGGGTAAACATTTTGGATAAAAACCCTAATGTGGGAAAGAGACTATAAGTTGCTGCCAACATTAAGGAAACAAGATTGCCAAGGTTTGTCATGTCATGTCAGTTTGACATTTGCTATTGATAATTTGACAAATGTAAACAATAAATTAAAATTTTCATAATTTCATGCGGATGAAGCCGCACGGGAACAGCTAGTTATTTATAAATGACATTACATGAATTTATTAATATAATTTAATTACAATATCTAAGAGTCATAATAGTTACATTACACAAAAATATACACATAATAAATATTTCAATAGTTATTTTGAAGTTTTTTGTTTAGTTAGTACTGTCAGATGCCTCCTTGCTATCATAATACGCCTTTACCGCTTTTGTTCCTTCTATCATGGCGTGGTTTGCTAATTCACCGGGAATCAGCAGTTTTATAGCAGTTCTTACTTCTCCACCACTTAACGTACTCCTCTTCGAGTGGAGAACTAATCTACCAGCTTCTTCTGCTATCTTCTCTATCATATCGTTCACGAAATTATTCATAATCAGCATTGATTTCTTCGATATACCGATACTACGATCTTCGACAACAGATTTCAATACTTTATAAATATAACTCGCGAAGTTACGGTTGTTCTTTTTTCCTGTTTTATTTTTATTTTTCAATATCGGCTTCTCTATCGGCTTGTCCATTGATTTTAGAGCGTTTTTCGGTTTTTTCACAGGCGCCATTTTGTATTTTGATATGTTCTCATGAGTGTAAATTTTACTTTAAATATGACGCGATGTTTATATTTATTACGACGGTGTTTTAACATATGGTTGTTATAAAACGTAAAATGTTTGATAAGTTTTACAAATGAGACGTAGTTTTGATTTTTAAATTTTTCTGTATGTTTTTAAATTAGCACAAGCGGTTATCTAAACTAATATAATAAAGAGGAAAGATATGTATTTTTGTATGTATTGGAATAACTCAAAAACTATTGGGTTGATTTTAAAAATTCTTACCGGTAGAAAGGTTATTTATCTATGAGTAACAAGGCTATATTTTTTTGTCAAATTTAAATTTTACGCAAAGTCGCGAGTAACAGCTAGTCGTAAATTTGAAAGAAAATAATTTTTTTCGTATTTCTGTTTTTTGGATACAATAAGGTTAATTAAATTAAACTCTTAAATTAATTTGAACCAGACTTTTGATTATAGTTTTTGGGTACAATAAAACAATTCATAATAAGTCAATTTAATTATTCGTTCACATACAATTTCGTTCATAAATATATTTACATAGAAATAAAGGTAAAAAAACACAAATTAACAATAAACAATTTGAATCAATCAGAATTTTTACTGTCATTATAGGCTTTGAGTGCTTTAGCGCCTTCAACTAACGCATGTTTCGCTAATTCCCCCGGCACTAGAAGTTTTATGGCCGTTCGGATTTCCGCACTGCCCAAAGTACTCCTTTTAGAATGTACTACAAGTCTCCCAGCTTCTTCAGATATCTTCTCTATCATATCGTTAACGAAATTATTCATTATTTGCATAGATTTCTTCGATATACCGAAATTTTCTTTCAATATACTCCTCAGTAGCTTATAGATATAAACAGAGAAGCTATGGTAATTCCGTTTTTTCATCTTACTTTTTATAATAGGTTTTTCGATCGGTTTTTCCATTGATTTTAGTAGATTCTTCGGTTTTTTTACTGGTGCCATTTTGAAGTTTAAATAATATACGGTTGCTTGTAGTCGTATGTTTTCAAAACAGTTTTTGTGTATATTTTACGGGACGGTATCTTAGCTAAAGAGGGTAATAATACGTGTATAAATCAAATTATTTTCTTTTTAAAAAACGTACTAATTATTAAGACGTTAGGAGTAAACCTTAAAAATGTGTATAAAAATATTTTAAAGGCATTTGTATGTAGTTAAATTAATTTTGTCGATGTTGATAAAATTTAGTTGAAAAAACCTTTATCTATCAGATATACATATATTTTTACTATGGGCCGTTATAAAGAAATTTTAACTATTTAAATTTCGACTATTCCAAACTAATGCATTTTATTTCTTTAAACTAAGCAACTGAGGGGCATAAGCCTATCATATACAATTTTTACTAATTCAACGGTAGTCGAAAATAAAATGAATTCAACTACGAATTACCCACTATTAATAATATTCATCACTATAAAAGCTAACACAACGATTAACGCACATCACTATACGTTAATTATCTAAAAATGACAGGTCGTGGTAAAGGCGGGAAAGGTCTCGGGAAAGGAGGCGCGAAACGTCATCGAAAAGTACTGCGAGATAATATTCAAGGTATAACAAAACCTGCCATACGAAGATTGGCACGACGCGGTGGAGTGAAGAGAATATCTGGTTTAATTTACGAAGAGACAAGAGGAGTTTTGAAAGTTTTCCTTGAGAATGTGATTCGTGACGCAGTAACGTATACTGAACATGCGAAGAGAAAGACTGTCACAGCAATGGACGTCGTGTATGCACTAAAGCGACAGGGCAGGACTTTGTATGGTTTTGGAGGTTAATTTAATAAATAAAAAAATATATAAAAACGAATGTAGACAAGGTTCTTTTAAGAACCGCAAAATTATCTTAGTTTCTATTAAGATTTGACACGTCAATTGTTTTTTTTTTTAATCTTAAATGTCAGTGAAGTAGAAAGTCCTTTCGTAATCTCCATTATTTAGAAGAAACTACTACCCTAGAGTGAAATTAGAATAGAATTTCGAGGGTTATTTTTTTTTATTCGAAAGCTACACCAATTGCATGTTCAAAGTTCACAGCCAAATTAATATACTGTAGACAATGAAAAACAAAAAAGCAGAACAAGCAGATGACAGGCGTTATACAGCGCGCACAAGAATTTTTTTTTTTTACTTTTTTAATAACAAACTTTGAATCAAATAGCTATCGCGTTAATTACAACTCTAAATTAGGGTACACATATTAAACAAAAAATTAAAACAAAGACATTAAAAGTGTTACTGTGTTATTTTCTGTAACCATTAGAATATCTTGTAGAATCACTTAATTTAATTTCGAGGTAATATTAAAATTTTCTAGGAAATATCTTTTAGTGTTAGTACCCCATAGTACTAAATACTTAACAAGGCGATACTATATAAAGCCTTCATAAATCACTAACTCGT
>NW_013525269.1:451873-454463 GCF_000836215.1 Papilio polytes | reverse complement strand
AATGGCGCTGCAAGAGGCGAGTGAAGCTTATCTAGTGGGACTATTTGAAGATACCAATCTTTGCGCAATCCACGCTAAAAGGGTAACAATAATGCCGAAGGATATTCAACTTGCGAGAAGAGTTCGCGGCGAGCGCGCATAATTCCCATCTATGATAATAAAATATTAAAAAGATTAAAACGACAAAGCCCTTTTCAGGGCTGCATAAAATCTACGAGTATGTTTCAATGATCAAAAATAGATAAGCCGATAGTAAAGAAATAAAAGGCTTACTAAGAAAAAAATGACTGATATAGACATATTAAAAGCAACCAGTGGTCAAATACCCCACGACCATTTAGTTTTGTTTATTTACTAGCTTTCGCCCGCGACTCCGTCCGCGCGAAATTAAAAAACTAAAATAATAAATGAGTAGCCTAGTACCGTCGAGGTCCGTTTAGCCGTTTAGGCTACAAATTTTAACAAACATCCATCCATCCATCGAAACTTTCACATTTATATCAATAAGATGGTAATAAAAAAACATTGTTATTATTTAAATAATTTATTTATCAAATATTAAACATAATTCATAAATATTGCAACCCATCAAGGCGTTGTACACACGAGTCAAATAAATAATTTAAAACACAAACAAAGCAGTATTCATTTCTCTTGCGACATATTCTTCATGGTCTTCTTAGGCAGTAGATGTGGGTGGATAGCTGGTATCACGCCACCCTGTGACACTGTCACTCCGCTTAGCATCTGATTGAGTTCATCATCATTTCGTATCGCAAAGAGTATGTGCCGTGGAATGACTCTGGACTTCTTGTTCTGTTTAGCAGCTTCCGCGGCCAGTTCTAGTATTTCTGCAGCAAGGTATTCGACTGCAGCTGCAAGGTATATAGGAGCACCGCCGCCTATTCTTTGAGCGTAATTCCCAGATTTCAAAATCTTATGAACCCTGCCAACGGGGAATGTTATGTTGGCACGAGCGGAACGCGATTTGGCTTTGCTTTTGGGTTTCATTGTTTTCTTTTTTCGTCAGCGTTTTGTCACTTTATGTATGTAGTAAATATATCTTTTTCAAAGGGGGTTTAGTAACTAGGGGGTTTATACCGTTAATTATCAGATCTTACTCACAAATATTATGAATACGAAAGTTTAGATGGATGAATGGAAGTATGTTTGTTAGTGTTTTTAGCCTAAACAACTAAACTGATCACGATGAAATTTGGCATGGACGTAGAGGATAGTGTGGCAGAACACATAGGCTACTCGATTTTAGTACTTTTAGTTCCTAGCGTACGGAGTCGCGGGCGAAAGCTAGTTCGGTATAAAGATTCGGTTTCTGCGATGAAAATTGCAATAACCTTAAAAACTTTATAAAAACAATACGTCAAGGTCGTTATAATTTTTTTTTTAAACTTTTTTGTCAATGTTATATAATGCGGGTCTATAACGACCGGTGCGCGGTGAGATATCAAAAACATTTTTAGAATAATATTACTTTCATAATTTACCAAGTATACTAAATTACTACCGAAAACTACAATCTACACACATAACAGTAATTAGAATAGTTTAAAGGCTTTTGAGAAAAATACAGAAAACTCTTAATGTGTGGGACAAAAAATAATCTGACTTAAACTTATTCTTACTACCGAATACTGATATTGTATCCACAAAAGTTAACAATAAACGTAAATATGTGTTTAAAAATAAGTGATAAGTCCTGACACCTTCACTTCTGTACATATCTTTACGTTTATTAACTTCTGTAGATATGTATTTTCAATATTTTAAATTAGTTACTAACTATAAAACTCTGTCTATTCCCTAAATGTTTAGCGCGTTGTAAAATGTTACGTACCCCTGTCCGCAGCTGTACGCGCAGCTGCGAGAGACCGTTACGCGCGGTGGGCACGTGCCCTACGTCCCTCTAATATTATTATTACAAATTTTTCGAGTACATTTTTTTATATAACTAAGTAGATACATAAATACCTACACTATATTTACTTTATTGGTTTTCTCGATTATGAATCTGATTTAAACTGGTCTCCTATATTTTATTGATTGGAGAGTTATATGACAATCTTCGGTTTTAAAAATTAATTTTGATTTACGGCCAAAACATTTATCTTTGTCCGACTGTACATTATTTTATTTTATCAGAATGTAAAAAAAATGGTAACTAAAATATAAAACTTAACGTAAAACGTAAGAAAATCGTAATCCACTTTAATTCAAGTCAACTAACGTTTCGTATTGTTGAAACTCATTCAGTAATTGTGCAAACGTAAATTCACATCTGTATTAAAATGTGTTTTGTAATTTAAACCGTGTAACTTTTGTTTTAAGGCTTAAAATTCCTTGAAAGTATTCGGAAAATGGAATACGTAGGGCGCGTGCTCTGTTTACTAGGGGTTGCGTTTGCGCCGTTTCCGAAGCCAGTTTTTTAATCTTATCCCTTACGTCGGCTCAGTTGACGGTTGATCGTTGAACACATAAGACGAAGTGTGTCAAATCATATAAATAACACTGAATGCGAAATAAATTAAATACTTAGAAGATTTTACAAGTTTTGTGTGCTTAAGTGTGTGAG
>NW_013525269.1:448058-450969 GCF_000836215.1 Papilio polytes | reverse complement strand
ACACGAACTGCTGTCGACGCCAAGAAAGTTGAAGAGCTACGCGAGTCAACCGTCCGTGAGAATAACACCGAACAAACAAACTAGTCCTAACGTATACGTCGACACACCGAAGAAGTTCATATCTAGCACACCGACACAAGGAGTTACACCTTCCAAGTCGTGTGCTAATTTATCTATCATGAGAAGTGGGACATCACCCATTTCGCCGAAAGTTCAACAGAAATTAAACTACGGTTTACCTGAAGAATTCGAAAGACAGGACGTGTTCGTTACTAGTTTTAGAGATAAGAGTCGCGAGAGGAGTTTCGATATCGACAGACGAGAAGCTAGTAGAGAGAGCAGAAGAAACTACGACAACAGAGGAAGAGATAGTCAGAGAAGAGATAAAACTACCGCGATTATCATGCCCAGGTATGTGTTAATATCTTTAGTATATAGTTTTTATTTTTAAAATGCTGTTCTCTTTTACCGATATAAATCTTATCTTGCTGGTGTGTTATATAAATGCAAAAATTTAGATGGATGTCTGTTAATATTTGTGGCCTCAGCTGCTAATCAGATCTCGATGAAATTTGTTATAGATATTGAAGATAGTCTGAAAGAACACAGGCTACTTTCTTTTGTTTTTTTAATTCCAACGAACGGCATCGCGCGTGAAAGCTAGTATTCACTTAGATGCGCACGCGCACCTTGTCGATTAATTAGCCGCAGATGGCTTAACAGGTGTAATGGTTTATATGAACTAATAAACTAAAAAACTACCATACACACAAAACACACAGCTGTGTTAGTTACCCGAATTCATCTTTTTAATTTTATTACCATTTTATCACGCAGGGTGGCACCACAAAGCCCATCAGTGTACTCAGAGGACACATACAAATCGCTGTCAACGCTGAAATCGGTAAACAGTTCGTTTGCATCGCTTACCATTGCTGCTTTAATGCTGACGTTATGTGGCGGCTTGACTACCGGACTTAGCTTCTATATGATGTATACCGTAAGTATAACGTTATTTCTATTACGGACGAACTCAAAAGTACATAGACACTAAGAACGAGCGCACACTTTTGACTAAACTATAGCACAACTGTTGCGCCATTGTCGTTTTTAACTAACAGTTTTTTAAATCTTTGAAAATATCATGTTTTCAGATGGGTCGCCGCTACTACCTAGATTTCGGAGTCCTGTCTGGCTTCACGTGTTTCCTGCTGGGAATGCTCGGCTTGAGGTCTCGCAGGAATCAGTTGCTACCCAACAGAAATTATATATCTGGTAAGTAAAAAAAGATTACAGTCAGATGCACTGTGGGAAATCATTTTATGACCGATAAAAATAAAATGGCGGGAAGACTTGCCCGCATACGTTTCAACCGCAACTTTTTTATTACACAGATACTAATGTACTTAGATAATAATGTAAAATTTGCGATTTGTTACATTTTATTATTATTTTTTTTATTTTCAGGTTACATAGTACTGTCTTCATTCTCTCTACTCAGTGCTTTCGGACTTTTAATTTTATTATCTGTACAACCACTGCCTGGTACAGCCCTCAACGATATTACCTCAGGAGCTGTATGTAGTATCAGTATTCTCTCATTATGTCTCGCTACAATAGGAGTTTTAGCTTCATATTGTTGCGCGAGAGACCCACCTGACAACAGAGTCGGTACAACACGATGGTATTAAAACTTTTTATTGTACATTTTGACATTTCGTTGGCTGCATGACTACAATGACATTTGCCTATAAAAACAATGTTTTTTAAAAACATATTCTTTTAACGGTTGTGTAACTTGTACGAATTAATACTTTAAGTTAACAAATGTTAGTTTTATAGTTAAAAATTTGTATAATTTTTTTAAGGTAAGTATTTATTGCATAGATTTGCTTGTATTAATTTTAAAATAAGAAGTTTAAAATAAGAATTGTAAAATAATGCATTTATTATCGACGAAAAATAGAAGGATACACTAGTGTAATAAACCAAAGAAAGGAATGTAATTATTTTTTTGCTTTATTTTCTGACATATTCAGTTATATTTTTAAGTATGTACTTAAATTAAGGGACATAATATATTCATATAAATAGCAGATTAAAGGTAATTACCTATATTTTAAAGAATAAGCTGTATATGTAGTAAGAGAAGCACTACACAAACATAACATGTTCGTCTCTCTCATTCTTTTTAACAAGAATAGATAAGTTTTGTTTTGTACAAGTGTTCGGGCAGTGGAAACTCCTGGAGATTAGTTAGAAGTTATATTAGAAGGTGTAATAAAGTTAACATTAAATCTATTTGTTGTTTTTATTACAAAACTTAAATCACTACCCCATTCCCGCCAGCAGTCCTGCAGGATAATGTTTTTATTACTAAAATTTGAGTTTAAAATAGACTTTTCATTGGTAAATGGAAGGCTAAAAAATATGTAGGTAACAAAATATTCAAATTAGGGCGCCTGTTTCCAACATCAGCTGTCTGTTAAACTTATTACAGCAAGGTACAAAACTTTTTATGGTGCTTTATCATAGAAAATAACGCAATTTATATACGGAGGTCAGAAACGAGGTGCTTGTAAACATTTAAATATGCAACGTGCAACATTGTACGGCTGAACTGATCTAACCTGACCAAAAAAGATAAAAGGAAAGTAAGCTGAAAACAGTGATGCTCAAGTCTACTAATTTTATAACATTAATAAAATAAGTTGTGTACATAGCCGAGACCGTAACTGACTGTATTTAAAAAAAGAGGTAACAAGTTTTTGATGTGAATGGAAAGTTTTAGAAGTCTGCAGATAACGGAACGCGAAACTTTTTAGAAAACTAAACGTCATTTAAATCAATTGTCAATTTGTCACTTCTAATTCTATAATAATAGAAGTTATTGAGAGAATTGAATTATTGT
>NW_013525269.1:442938-447531 GCF_000836215.1 Papilio polytes | reverse complement strand
AGTGGCCTCAACCTTTACATAATTATATTGCAAATTAGTTTTTTATCCACAATTTCGTAACATGTCAAGGCTTTCATTTTTAAATGTTAGGGTGCATGGACGTGTTTTAGGTGTCTTTGTTATTGAAATGTTTACTTGATAGGCTCTGCTTCTACATTTTAAATAAAATCAAGGTTACTTTGTCCATACAACCATTGTTTATTAGTATGCATTGATAATGAGAAAAGATAACAGTAGAAACAACAATAAAGTTTCAAGGCATTGTTTGTATACATCATCATCATCATCATCATAATACATATGTTTGTATACATTTCATAATAATGTAATTAACAATACCAATTAATACTAAATATGCATATAGTGAATATAGTGTTAGTACCAACTTGTTTCAGAACCCTCAGTGAATACTTAAGTGAAGAGTAAAAAAAGATTTTTTTTTACTTTGTATCGTAAGCAATGATGCAACCACAAAACCAAATGAATAATCAGTAATCTTTGTGAAAGAACCCCACAACTATAACTAATTGGTGCTTTTACTGGATTAACATTATTAGTATAAAATATTTGCAATTAGTGTTAATTTTATATTTGCCTAATTTTAGTCCCTTTTCCTTTCCACCCTTTTCTTAAGAGGAAAGAATGGGAAGGAAAAGTGGATTTGATGGTGGAGGAGACACATAGGAAGGGGAAATGTCCTCTTTATGTGCGTCTCTTCCTCCGTCAATTAAGGGTAGGCAACGCATCTGCAATTGCGGATGTTTCCATTTCGGTGGATTCAGATGGCCACTTGCTTGTTTGCCGCCTTATATTTAAAAAAATGTATATAAATAGCTTTTGCCTATGAATCAGTCCCCATGTAAATAATCAACAATGTGCATAAGTATTCTATCAGGATATGGTCTACATCAATGCCAAATTTCTTTGAGATCCATTGAGTCATTCTTGAGATACCTTCTATCAAACAACAGTCTAAGTATGGTTGTTTAGAACATTAGTATGATAATGTTCAAATAGAACGTTAGATAATGTAAATATTTGCTATGTAATTAAGATGGATAATGTTCCAGGGTCACAATGGCTGACCATCACATAAGAGAAGCAGCGGAATCTCTATTGGAGAGTGTCTCCAATCCACGCTATAGAACTGTTTGTGAGTATTTTTTCTCTAATTGCTACATTTTTAAAAACTTTAGTAGTTTTTTTGGATGGCAGAGGTAGTTCATTTGTTCTAGGGTGGGGGAGATGCCCTTTACTGCTGCCAAGGGGCTAATCCCATGCAAGTTTTAGCTAGTATTCTATAAATAATACATATGTTTTGTCATTCCAGCTCAATCGCACTCAGTAAATCTAACAACGGAAGACCTGCTGGCCGGGTACAGACCGTACGGTAGGATGTCTTCTGTGCGGAGGTTCTTTTGTCTGTTTGTAACATTTGATCTCCTCTTCACAAGTCTTATGTGGTTGATATGTGTTATGGTGAGTGGAAATAAACTTTATTTTATCTATACTAATATAAAGAGAAAAGATTTGTATTTTTGTATGTATTTAAATAACTCAACCAGTGCTGGACCAATTTCAAACATTTTTTCACCATTAAAAGGCTATGTTATTACTGAATAACATAGGCTTGCATATACATTTTTGTTATTTTTTAATTTGATGACATTGAAGGCCTTTTTTATTTTCTTGCCATTTCAATATTGCTTCTTTGCTACTATTGGCTTGTAGTTTTTGTTCCATATCAGCAAAATAGCTTTTTTTTCTTTCAAATTATTCACCTCATAAATTGATTAGCATGAACATATACAGCCTGTAGATTGTCGTAAGTGTAGAGCATTATTTAAAAAAATGATCTATACTATTATAATATAGCATAAACACACACTTCTTTATTGCCTAAGATGTCAACAATCACAGCATGTTTTCGAATAACTCTTTTTTTTTACTAAAAAGTCCTACACCTATGTCACACTTTAGGCTATATATTTTCACGGCGTTAAACTAAGGGGTAAATATCTTGGATAAAAACCCTAATGTGGGAAAGAGACTATAAGTTGCTGCCAACATCAAGAAAGCAAGATTGCCAAGGTTTGTCATGTCATGTCATATTGACATTTGCTATTGACAATTTGACAAATGTAAACAATAAAATGAAATTTTCATAATTTCAAGCAGATGAAGTTGCATGGGAACAGCTAGTTCATAAATATTCTGTGATTGCTGACATCTTACTTAACAAAGTGTGTTTATGCTGTATTATATTAATGTAGATGTACATTATGTCTGCCCGTCTAATTTTAACTTTACTGGCATGTAAACCAGGCATAAATAGATTATTTCTGTTTGCAGATGAAAGGTGAATCACTAGTACTGATATTCAACAGAGAGATAGTACAATATAGCATTAAAACATCCCTATTTGATGTAGTAATGGTTGCTATGTTAAGATTTCTTCTGCTGATATTGTTTTATGCAGTGTTATATATTAATAATTGGAGCATTATTGCTGTAAGTATAATCACCCCATCTTAATCTTGGTAAAATTTAGAATGTCAACACTAAGGGTGGTCATTAAAATTTAAAAATAGTTTTGCTTATTTCTTCACATATTGACTATGTTTGCTAGTATCGCCCGCGATTCCGTCGGCGTGGAATTAAAAAAACAAAAGTGAGTATGTGTTCCAGACTATCCTCTACATCGATACCAAATTTCATCGAAATCCATTTAGCCATTTAGGATACAAACTCTAACAAACATCCATCCATCTAAACTTTCACATTTACAATATTAATATGATTGTATTGAAGATATTTTATCATGGTAACATATGTTAGTACAACTGCACTGATTTTTAAATGTAAACATTCATTTCTTGAATATTATATTGAGTGTTTTATTTATTACTTACTAGCTGTTCCCGTGCGACTTCATCCGCGCAAAATTATAAAAAAAATATCTTATTGTTTACATATGTAAAATTATCAATTGCAAATATCAAAAGAACATGGAATGATGACGAACCATGTCAACCTTGTCCAACCAAATCGTCCTTAATGTTGGCAGCTTGTAGTTTATGATCCCTTATCCACATTTTTTTCCAATTTATTTATCCCCCAACTTTAATAGCGTAAAAATATATAACCTAAAGCGTATAGTAAGTGCAGTGCTTTTTATTAAAGAAAGAATTACTCAAAAATATGTTGTGATTGCTGACATCATGTAGTACATGTAGGTTTTATCATTTTTTATTCTTGTAACCTTTTTTTTAATTATGGATTTTTTTTCAGCTCTCGACTGGAGGAACTTGTGCCTTTTTAATAGCCAAAGTGTTCGTTTTTGATGTAAGTATGAGGTAAATAAGCCGCTTTTATAATATATTTTTTATCTGGAATTATATAACAAAATGTTGATATTTTGCTTTTAATTATATTTAGCTGATCGATTTTCATAGTTTTTATAGTAAAATGTAAACGAGAAATGGCTATTTGAATTCGCCAAAATAGCGAAATAATAGTCAATACATTATCCATACCAAAACATCCGCATGAAATTGTAACACTTCATTTTCTTGTTTACATTTGTGAAATTTTTCAATTGCAAATGTTAAAATTAAAATGACAACGAAGGGTTTTGACATTGGATAACAATTACTGTTACCATGGCAACCTTGCTTCTCTCATGTTGTTTGCTTGTAGTTTTGTTTCTTCCCCGCATGATGATTTTTTCCAAATTACTTACTACCTATTTAATTTAATAGCTTGAAATGTATGTCAAAAGTATAGGGCTTTTTATTTAAAAAAAAAATGATTTTAAAATATACAAAACTACATAACGTATTTGTATGTGTTTACGCTTTATTACATTAGTATAGAAAAACACTAACTTTTGCCCGCGGCTCCGTCCGTGGAATGGAAAGAACAAAAGTAGCCTATGTGTTCTTCCAGACTATCCTCTACATCTATGACAAACATGTAAATACGTTTAGCAGTTTAGGCTACAAACTCTAACATCCATCTAAACGTATTTATAATATTAAGGATCTGTCCCACCACTGACAGATAGAGGCTCAGATAGCTTAAAAATAACGTCACGCGTAAGGTAACAAAATCAGATATTTCCATCACATATTTTTCACGTTGGATTGTTATCGAACAATTTATAATTTGGTGGGACAGGCCTTAAATAAAATAATAAAAGCGATATCTAAATATAATAATAACAATATTTCAGTGGCCGAATGCATCACAGCCGGTGTACCAAGTGTTTTTAATCCTGACCTCGTTCACGCTGGCGTGGGGTGAAGCCTGGTTCCTCGACTTCAGGGTGCTGCCGCTGGAGATGGGAGCCAGCAGTATGTATTTAGTGTCCTTGGTATAAAAGAATGCTCTTGACTAAAATATCGCAAGACTATTAAGTTTCGCTTTCCTATGAGGTATGCACTACTCGATGTATATGTTAAGGAGTGAGGAGTTGTGTCATCTTCCTTGTCCACCACATAACTATCGTCATCTCAGTCACTCCCGTCTTCATGTCACCATTCACGCAATACATCCATCTCTTTCTACACCTTACCGGTGTACCTCACTCAC
>NW_013525269.1:403928-442292 GCF_000836215.1 Papilio polytes | reverse complement strand
GGTATTAAATAGATGTATGACCTGTCCCACAACTGGCTGATAAAGGTTCAGATAGATTAAATGACGTCACTGTCAGATAACGTAACAAAATCCGATATTTTGTTACCTTATTTGACTGTACAATTTGGTGGGACAGGCCCTTAATATATGTTCTTTCAGATTATGTTAAGTCAATCCGTTCAGTCCATTTTTTGTCCGCGTATACGAAGTCGCATGTAAAAACTAGTTGATAATATTAGTAAGATAAATACATTGTGATCTATTTTTTGTATAGATTTTTTTATGATTTATAATAACGCCATCTATTTTAAACATCTTAATATATTTGTTACAAGTTGTCGAAATCTGATATTTTCACCGTAATCAAAAACTTATACGAACCTAGTATCCTTACGCACACACCTTTGACTAAACTATCGCACAACTGTTGTGCGATTGTCGATTGTTTCGCAGCCTTCAACTGTTTAGTTGCACAACTAAACATCGAGTATTGTACCTCCATAAAGCTCATAGGAAAAAGAGACTAAGTTTTGCGATATATTAGTCAAATTTCGCGTAAGCTCTAAGAATTAATTTGATTATTTATTTATATCTCCTTAGTGACTGAACAAAGATACGGTTACGCATCTACGATTATATATTTTTACACATTATATATTACCATACTTTATACATAAATACTTCTTATCGATGCATTTATCTTAATTACAAGATTAACCTTAACTTATCATAAAAAACGATATTATACAATGTTGCATTATTTTAGGTATTCAACGCGATGTCTAAAATTTACATATATTTTTGAATTTATTTTACCGTGTTACTGTTAACTGCCGTGAGTTTCTACTGGCAATATATACTATTATAATAAAGCGTAAACACACACTTCTTTGTTGCCTAAGATGTCAGCAATCACAGCATATTTTCGAATAACTCTTTTTTTAAAAAAAGCCCTACACTTACGTCCCGCTTTAGGCTATATATTTTCACGCCGTTAAACTTAGGGGTAAATATTTTGAATAAAAACCATAATGTGGGAAAGAGACCACAAGTTGTTGCCGATATGAAGTAAGCAAGATTGCCATGGTTTGACATCATGTGATGTCATTTTGACATTTGTAATTGATAATATGACAAATGTGAACAATAAAATAAGATTTTTATAATTTTATGCGAATGAAGTCGCATGGAAACAGCTATTACTTGAATAAAAACATAAAGCCGTCCCTTTCATTAAAAAAATAGAGATAACATTACATTTAATACTAGCTGTTGCTCGCGACTTCGTTCCTGTGAAATAAAAGCAAAATAATGAAAAAACATAGTCTATGTTACTTACTAATAATAGCGTAGCTTTTTAATGGTGAAATTATTTTGAAAACGGCCCAGTAGTTTTTTTGAGTTATTTCAAAACATACAAGAAAAAAACAAAAAACCAAATCTTTCCTCTTTATAATATAAGATAGATAGATTTTATTTAATACAACGAGGCTAGATAGTTTCATTTTACGCTTATTTAATGGTGCGTAGTAACGTAGTAATATTTCAAGATAAACTTAGGGACTTCCTTAGTAATTATTTAACTCTAGTTATGAATAGTTATAGTCCAAAGTACAATGGTGGAAACTGGCGGTGGTCAACCTTCAAAGCTACAATCGTTTGAACATTTTGAAACGAGACGCGGAACAAAAATACATCGCAGCTTATAAATCTGTAATACGAATAAAAGTAGATTAGTGTTATACGGCTAGTTTATTTTTATTATGGTCCCTTCGTTTGCACTCACTGCTGTCTAATTAGTTATTTGTTAGAGGCGGAATTTGTCTCGTTACAATGAACAAGGCATTTTTTTTATGACATAAGGTAGCAAACGAGCAAGCGGCCACCTGAATCCACCGAAATGGAAAGCGACCGCTGCCCATAAACATCCGCAATTGCAGATGCGTTGCCTACCCTTAATTGATAGAGGAGGAGACGCACACAAAGGGGACATTTCCCCTTCCTATGCGTATCCTCCACCGTCAAATCCTCTTTTCCTTACCATCCTCTCCTCTTAAGAAAAGGATGGAAAGGGAAAGGGACTAAAAATTAGGACTCCGTCACCACACTCATCAGACGAAACGCGGAATTGCTTAAACTTCACGCCAGTTTTCTGTGTGGCCGTGGTATTACTTATTATTATTAAGAATTATTATAATTATTATTATTATTATTATTATTAAGAAGATGTTAAATCGGGTTCTACCACTATTAAATTGTTTCTAAAGTGAAACACTGCGCATTTCCGTGACTGTACATTTGTGAATATAGGCGACCCAATCGATTCGCGATCATAAGCTATATTGAGGTCAATTGGCAAATTTGCTTCAATCAGCAGTACAACTGCGCGTGGATTAACCAGTAACGTAACAACAATATCGGTTCCTTTGTGATTAAATTAACTCAAGTTCGTATTAATAACGAATTATTACTTTGACCCTTCTGATTATTCTAAAACTTTTGGTATATCGTATCTATATGTCTAGTAAAGGAATTCTGTAGATTTCTTTAACATGTTAAATCGTACCAAAGAAGCTTATTAAATTATAATATTACTAGCCTTTGACCGCGACTCCATCTGCGTGGAATAAACAAAACAATTTAGTAGCCAATGTGTTCTTCCAGACTATGTCCTACATGTATGGCAAACATCGAGATCCGTTCAGCAGTTGAATGGCAAACTCTAACAAACACCCATATAACTTTCGTTTATAGCGTAGTGATTTTCTGTGGCGAAGCGTGGAATTTAAAAAAAATGGTCGTCTATAACATTCCCGCGTGCATCTACTTTTTACCAGCTTTACTTTTTACCTTCCAGTCAAAGTCTCGTCCAAATCGATCCACCCGTTCAGGAGATAGCGATCAGGTCGCCATTTTGACAGCGCGGAATTAAAAAAAAAAAGTACCCCATAATATGCTCGTCTATGTCAGCTACCCTCCAGTGAAAGTCCGGTCGAAATCGACCCAGCCGTTTCGGAGATTTCCTGGAATAAACGCGATTTGAGGACAGACAGACAGACAAAAAAAAATTAAATGCGATTTTCGTTAACAGCAACGCAAATACACCATCTTCCCGAAATCTGGAATTTTTCCTTTGATGTTACAGACACTGCAATTTTATTACATGTATAGATAACGAATACTTCATTATATTTTCGTAATAATGTCAATTTAAACTTTTTTCTAACGTATCAATGTACAGTATTTAGACGGTTATTACATTTTTGTCCTTGGGTTCATGCAATTGTTATTCAGTCGTTAACTTCAGCTTACCGTTTAATTGTGCGTGAAGTATTTCTAAAAACATAATGTTTCAAGTTCCCTAAACAAAATCCGTCGGTATGTTCGAGCGTTTCCTAGTATACTGATATACGAATTGACACCACAGTAGGACGAAGTAGACTGGCCCGATGAAGCGTTATATTAGTTCTTTCGGTGAATGTTTAAAAATATTTAGTGAT
This sequence comes from Papilio polytes, assembly GCF_000836215.1. Lineage (NCBI taxonomy): Eukaryota > Metazoa > Arthropoda > Insecta > Lepidoptera > Papilionidae > Papilio > Papilio polytes. The sequence goes on along the minus strand of NW_013525269.1, from coordinate 438,792 downwards.
TGAAAATGATAAAACAGCTACAATCAAACACGAATCTTTTGGCAATTTAGCAGTGTTAATGTAACACCAGTTTATGATCTAAGCTAGGCCTACGTGGACAGTTGTCCCTGTCCTCATATTGTATACTAGCTTTTTTTTTGATAAACGAGCAAGCGGCCACCTGAATCCGCCAAAATGGCGAAGCGACCGCTGCCCATAGACATCCGCAATTGCAGATGCGTTGCCTACCCATATCAGACGGAGGAAGAGACGCAAATAAAGAGGATATTTCCCCTTCCTATGCATCTCCACTGTCAAATCCACTTCCCCTTCCCATCCTCTCCTTATGAGAAAAGGATGGTAAGGAGTAAGGGACTTAAATTAGGCCTCCGGCACCACACTCATCAGACGAAACACGGAATTGCTTCTATTTCACGCCTGTCTTCTCGTGGTCGTGGTATTACAGCGGGCGTGCCGGCCCATTCGGGCTAAAATGTTAAAGCGGGCACTACCACTTTCGCCCGCTATTTCGTACGCGTGGAATTTAAGAAAACAAAAGTGAGTAGCCTATGTTTTCTTCCAGGCCTATCTATACCAAATTTCATCGAAATCCGTTCAGCCGTTAAGCTACCAACTCTAACAAACATCCATCTAAACTTTTGCATTTATAATCATGTAAGAATGAGATTATTAGATTAGTCAGATTATTGCCGCTTATACCCACCGGGACAATTAAGTTTTTCGGACTGTATTACAAAAAAACTTAGTAATAAGCAATCACCTTGTATAAGATATCACCTGACGTCTTTATTGAAGGTTGTAAAAGTAAGATGGTATTAAAAATTAACAATATATACCATCTGTCATACTCAAGTTAAAAGTAAAGGAATTATGTCTCATTATATTCAGTTAATGAGATTAAAACCCTCTATATATACAATTTAAGAACATGCTGTATGTCTTTTTTTTTAACAACCGTCTAAGAGTGGTTTTACGCGTATGTAAGTTTAAATTCCTTTGTAACGGTCTACAGACTAAACGTTTAAACGGATATTTACGAATTCGATGTCAATTGACTCGTCTTCTTGCCCGGAATGTTATAGGATATATTTTAAATATACGAAAGACCCACAGCGAACTTGAAAAGGGAAATTCTATAAAAAGTAGTGAAAAAATCGAATTAAAACCTATAAGGTACCTACCTTATAAGGTATTTTTTTATATCGAAACCTTTTTTTAGATGTTTTCGAACATATAGATCTATTAGAGTAAGTCGGTTTTTTTATTAAAATAAGGTTGCTTTACTATTAATAGGAATAGAATTAAGTGATGTCCTTAGTGTATTTTTAGACAGAGATTTTAAGGAACTCTCGTAGACAATTACCTCTAATTAGGGCAGTAAACGTAAGGAGGCGCAGCTAATATATACCAGATGGTATTGGAATAACATTACCTACTTAAAGAATTAGTTATTAACGTAATGAAGCCTTCAACACCCACGTAAACCTGCGGATCAGTTAGTTTCCCTGACTGTACATATAAAGGACATGTAATCTTTGTAATAATGTAACTTTAAAAAGACAATTAACAAAACTCTCTTAAACTCAAGCTTCTCTGATCTACTTTTTATTTTTAATCTCCTCTGTGTATTTAAATTATTCAAACAGGATTTAAAACATCTGGATACTCTAAATAATCATCTAACAAAAAACTCCTTACTTGAATAATACATGAATTAACATAATCAGAAATTAATGAAATCACGTGTACTATAGATAACTAAATTTCTTTCACGTTTTCTTATTTGCTAAGGATATTGATAATTTCGTTTATTTAGATAATATGATATCGTTAACGCATTTATAAACCAAAACGTTAAACAGATAATCACTGCTTGATTTATCTTTAATTTTAAATAGATTTATAAAAGTTGTAAAGTCGTGTATAAAAGCGCGTATGGGTCAAAAAAACTGTTTTTTTAACGGTTAAAACGTAAACCCATACGCTTATTTACGTATTTTTCTTATTTCACGGCTAAACCATACACTTTATGGTACATATTTTTTCATCTAAACTAATATAATAAAGCGGAAACACACTTCTTTGTTGCCTAAGATGTCAGCAATCACAGCATATTTTCGAATAACTCTTTTTTTAATAAAATGCCCTACACTTACGACATAAATATTTTGGATAAAAACCCTAATGTGGGAAAGAGACCATAAGTTGCTGCCAACATCAAGGAAGCAAGATTGTCAAGGTTTATCATGTCATGTAATACTGACATTTGCTATTGATAATTTGACAAATGTAAACAATGTAATGAAATTTTTACGATTTCATGCGGATAAAGCCGCACGGGAACAGCTAGTAATAAATACAATACTAAACTAGTATCAGCAAAACAGGCTGTCGCAAGTGGATCTTATCATAATTATTAACTAATATTAAAATAATTTAAAAGTAAATACAATTCTGTTAACGACTGTACATTACTAATAAGATTATCTGTCTGTTTCATTTGCAAAGTCGAAATATTCGATAGAAGACAAAGACTGCCAGTTACGATCTAACATTCATAACGAATGGACGCGTGTATAGAATAAAAAAAATATAATAAAATATTCGTATTTACGTTAGAAGTGTAGCTTTATAAAATTTGAAAATTAGAACAATGGAGAGAGTATTAAAAGAAAGAGCAAACAAAATAACCGAGGAGGAATTCAAAAAGAATTTAAATGAGTTAGAGAATGTGGAAACTCAAGAAGAGATGGAGAAGAAGTTGGATAATTTAATGAAGGGCGGTTTCTTTTTAACTAATTGGATGAAAAGTTTATTCAACAAAAGTAGTAATGAAGAATTTAAAGCTGTTTGGTTATCTGTAAGTATGGAAAAAGATTTTTTCACTTCGATCAAAGGGCAAAAACAATGTTATTTTTCCTTTGTATGTCTTAGGTTTGATTATTTATAAATAAAAATGCATACTTAACAAATATTACCACACCAAAAAAAACTTTGCCTTTTTAAATACTGTTAAAGGATTCTTCTCGTAAACTTAAGGCTTACTTTTTTTTTGTAAAAAAGGGATCGCAAAATATAGTACTAAACAACAATCTCATAATAATGCAGCATGTACACTTAACTATGTACAGTAGAACCTCGATAACTCAAACCTCCGTAACATAAAAACCTCTATAACTTCAAAATGTAATATGTCCCCTTCCCATCAGAGCCCAAAACCTCTACAACATAGACCCTTGATAACTTAAAACCTCTATAATTTAAAATTTTTGTGTTTCCCTTGGAATTTAACTTATCGAGGTTCTACTTTAAAGATTTGTATTTTTGTATGTATTTGAAATAACTCAAAAATTACTAGACCTATATCAAAATTTTCACCATTCAATAGCTTCGTTGTCGCTTAGCATATAGGCTATATATTTTTTACATTCGACGCAAACGAAGTCACGTTCAATAGCTATTTACATTATACACAAAATTACATCCACTGTTGTGTTTGTAGTAAGAGACCGGGCTCTTCGTGCAGCTAACTGCAGAATATAGAAAGTTAATAATTACGATCAAATATGCGATAAATAATGCATTAAAACAATTTAGCATAATCCTTGCTTCACGATATAACAATAAAAATTATATGAGTCATAGTCTATTGTTTAAATAAATTACAAAACATATATCTAAATCATGCTACTATCGTTTACTGAACCGAATGAATCTTACAGATAAAAATAAGGATTTCGTTTGTGCATTTTTAAAAACGATTGTACAGTCAGCCACACAAATATGCATAGATTTACAAAGCTTGAGAGACTTATACACCTTCAGTTTCAATAAAAGAACGCACGAACCCGACCGACTAATTTAACGAATAAGCCCATAAATATTTTTGGAATAGAAAGTCTATACAAGTTTCTAATTTTTTTTATGTTTTTGCAGCTGACTGTACCTTAAAAGTACAACTAAATAAATGTTACAGCTATCATCTAGTTGGTTCTGCTTTTAAAACACATCTATATTATTGTTGATTTCAAAATAACCTTATTTTTTAGATTACTAATGTAGCTAGTCCTCTTAAAAGGTTAAATAAGAAATCCTACAATATTGCTTCTCCGTTGTTCAGATAGATGAATACAAGCAACAAGCAGAGGAGAGTCTGCAAACAGCGTGGAGAATTCTCAACCTGCCGACATGGAGGCTGGAGAAAAGAGGGTCACACCGAGGAGATGTGGTCGAATCCGTGAACGTGGACCAACTGGGCAAAGTCTACAGGTTCACTGTAAGTAGCTTGCAGTAAACAGTAATCTATACTTCTATACTAATGCAATAAAGCGTAAACACACTCTACTTCGTGACGTAGCATATCAGCAATTATAGCATATTTTTGAATAATTCATCCTTTAATAAAAAGCCCTGCACTTACGACACACTTTAGGCTATACATTTTCACGCTATTAAACTTAGCGAGCAAATAATTTGGAACAAACCATCAAGAGAACGGGACAAAAACTACAAACTACCAACATCAAGGAAGCAAAGTTGCCATGGTAATTTTTATCCAATGTCAAAGGCCTTCTTTGTCATTTTGACATTTTCAAATGAGAATTTGACAAACGTAAACAATAAAATAAAGTTTATTTTTTATTATGCGGACGAAACCGCATGGGAACGGTTCGTATAATTGGCGTCCATAAATATTTAACTTTTTCAGGGCATAGTGGACTGTCCAGCGAAGTTTCTGTACGAAGAGTTCAAGAACAATATGGCTAAGTTACCAGATTGGAACCCCACTATATTGAAGAATGAATTTATTAAGGTAAGGTAACTTATATGGGCGTTAACTTAACTTTAGGACTTTAATGTAAAAAATTGTACAATATAGACTTAACTGTTACATGCGAGTATTCAAAGTTATTCTGAAAATCGTTTTGATGATTTTTAGTTAATTTTGTAAATGTTGTTTGGAAGTCGCTTTACTCTTTTATCCTTACCACAAATAATTGAGTCCTCGCACGACGTTTATGAGCGATTTTCTTTAGTTGTTACCGACCGTTAACGACCGAGTAATCGACTAATGAATTGTACTCTAAGTGAGGTTCGCTAATCATTTTTTTAATCTCCTTATCATTTATCTTGACATTTGTACACTTATGGCCGTTGTTACTATCGGCAATGTACAGTCAAGGACAATTTCCTATTACGCTAAAATATCATTTCAATGTTAAATAAACTATACGTCCGTACAATCGCTTTGTGGAAAGAGACTTTGTATTCCCGCTTCCCTTTTATGAAGCTTTGACTCACACTGCACCTGGTAAATTGACCTTTCGAGAATCATCCGTCACCTTTGACACTAATATTGCATTATGATTGATAAAATAAATAACAATAGCTTACTACGCAGTTTCTTGTAATACTAAAGGGACATCTGTTAAAAAGTATTCACTTGTTTTTGATTTTTTTTTTCGCTCGTCTGCCCCCTTTTATTATATAAAAAAAAGTATAGAATAATAGAAATTGATTTGCCAATTGGAATATTGATACCAATATTTCTGTCAATCTTTTGCACGTTTTGCGACATATGCAACCTATGAACAAACACAGTGTATCGAATTGCGAAAGATTCGATTCTTATTCTTATGCGTGGTGTAGGCCTAATATTAGACCACATTTTGTTTCCACAACAGGCGAAATATCCTTTTTACTGCGTCCCCTCCTCTCTTGATTGAAGATTGCTTAGAAAACGCATCTGCAAATGCGTTTTCTAAGCAACAATCGTTTTGCTATTTTGGCCGCCTGCTTGTCCTATCGCATTAAAAAAATGTATTTCATAACCTATTTGGTAGAGTTTATAGCCTAAACTATTGAACGGATCTCGATGAAATTGGCACAGATGTAGAGGATAGTCTGGAAGAACATATAGGCTATTTACTTTTTTTTTAATTTCACGCCAACGAAGTCGTGAAAGCTTGTTAATTTCATATATCTAGTAAAACTTGCGTATTAACCAAATTGGAGGTCGTAGGAGGTGGGTCCTGGAGTAGACCTGTCGTACCAGGTGACAGCGGGCGGGGGGCGCGGTATCATCTCGCCGCGGGACTTCGTGATCCTGCGCCGCACCGCGCAGATGTCCCGCGAAGGGCTGGTTACTGACGCGGAGCCCTACTGCTATATGACCAGTGGTGTGAGTGTACAAGTACCTGGATATCCCCCGCAGAAGGATCTAGTCAGGTAAATATACGCGCCATTATACTTAAAATACATAATGCCTAATATTTCTATCAGTAAACCACAAATACTCAACTACACTCTACAAAATATTGTTTTACCCGCGTACAAACCAATGATAGGGTTTTTGCAGGGCTATCTATACTATTATAATAAAGCGTAAACACAACCTTTTTTGTTGCCTAAGATGTTAGCAATTACAGCATATTTTTGAATAATTCTTTCTTTTTTAATAAAAAGCCCTACACTAGCGTCACGCTTTAGGCTATATATTTTAACACCATTAAACTTAGGGGGTAAATATTTTGGATAAAAACCCTAATTTAGGAAAGAGACCATAAGTTGCTGCCAACATCAAGAAAGAAAGATTGCTAACTAAGGTTCGTCATGTCATGTCATTTTGACATTTGCTATTGATGATTTGACAAATGTAAACAATAAAATAAAATTTTCATTGTTTCATGCGGATGAAGTCGCACGGGAACAGCTAGTAATATTTGTAAATTGTGTTTTATGTAAAATTTCAATAAATAAAGACATTTAAATAAGCTATAGACGAGGCAGTAAATAAAAAAAAATCATCAGTACATTCTTTAAAAGGTCTTCAGTTTTCAAGTTTACAAAATTTTTACATTTTACAAAATTAAAATAAGCTCTATCTTTTGTTATAAAATATATAAACATTTAAATATTATTTATTGACACTTACTGGCAATTAATTAGGAATAAGTATCGAAATTATTCTACATTGTGCAATATTATCTACTAGCTGATGCTCGCGACTTCCCCCGCGTGAACAAAAATATATTCTATGTTATTCACAGATAAATTACCTTTTTAACGGTGAAAGAATTTTTAAAATCAGCCCAGTAGTTATTGAATTATTTCAATACATACAAAAATACAAATCTTTCCTCTTTATAATAGTATAGATTACTAATACGAAGACGATGAATACATTGTCTTTGTTCATATCTGTTTATTTTAATCCCTTATTAAGGTTAAAAAGATATGTTGTACTATCACACAGACATCACGTAATTGGTGATATATGAAGTGCATAATTCCATAGTTTTTTAATGCATTGATCTTTATTGATTACAATTGGTCATATTTTATTAATCCTATTAAGATAACATATATTATGTTTAATTACGACTTTACGACGAAATAAAAAAATAATACAAAACATAGCTCATGTACTCTCAGATAAATTATCTTTCTAATAGTGAGAGTATTTTAAAATCGGTTCAGTAGTTTTTGCGTAAAATACATACAAAAATACAAATCTTTCCTCTTTATAATATTAGATTGCAACAATATTACGGAGGTCCTATTTTAATCCTATTTCCTTCTTACTCTTTGAAGTAAGAAAAGTATTGAAATGGAGATGTACAGATGAATTTAATGAGGCAGCATTGGAGGGAAAATATTCTGTCCCCTCCTCTGTCATAGTAAACTGCTGTAGCGGATGTATATATTCGATTGCTCTTTTGCAATCTTACTTCCTACTAATATTATAAGTGCGTAAATTTAGATGGATGTTTGTTAGAGTTTGTATCCTTTTTAAGAGGGGGGAAATCTTTAAAAAGTTACTCTTCCTTCTGGGGAGAAAACTGGGTTATGTGATAGAGTTTGTAGCCTAAACTACTGAACGGATCTCGACGAAATTTGGCATAGATGCAGAGGATAGTCTGAAAGAAGACATAGACTTGCTTTTATTTTATTTTATTACACGCGGACGGAGTGGAAGTCGAAAGCTAGTTTAAATATACAGTAATAAGTTATGTGCTATTTATTTTCAGAGGTCATAATAAAGTGGGTTGCTGGGTGATGAAGCCGAAGTCCTCGCAGACCGCTGGCGGGAAGATCGAGGAGTGCACCATATTCCACTGGCTGATGTGCTGCGACCTTAAAGGTAATGTACAGTCGCCTTCTTACGAGGTGTTGGAGTTTAAAAAAAATACAATCTTTTGAATAAGTATCTACGATAATTTAACATTTTTAATAATAGCTTGAATTATCCAAGAGTTATAATAATTTAACTAAAAACTAGTATTGATTAATTTTATTAACCCCTGTTGTAATAATTTCAGTTCTATAAAACATTATAAAGGGAAAAGATTTATATTTTTGCATACAGTGACATTGAAATGTATATATTTAAAAATTCCATCACCATTCAAAAGCTACGTTGTCACTTACATAGGCTATACTATAATTTTTAAGTTTCACGCGGATGAAGTCGCGAGCAAATACTATTTATATTTATATATATTAGTTTTCGTCCGTGTGTTAAAAAAACAAAAATGACTAGCCTATGTGTTCTTCCAGACTATCCTTTACATCTATACTAAATTTCATCCAAATCCATTCAGCAGTTTAGGCTACAAACTCTAACATCCATCTAAACTTTCGCATTTATAATATTAATATGATTTTCCAGGTAAAATCCCGCAGTTCGTGTTGGACGCGGCCTTCGCTACGGTGATGTTGGACTACATCGTGCACGTGCGGAAGTTCGCCGCAGACTCGAAGGCGAAAGGCCTCTTCTAGCTCACTTCACGTAATTCTACTGTACGGTGCTTACATAGGATTATTCCCAACCGTCACCCCGCTCTGTCCCCACGTGAGAATGAAAAGTCATCCCTCCCATTTTTAGTCCCACTATCACCAGTAAAACAGATTGAACCGTTATGAAATAAAATAAGTTCCAACCGTCCCCTCGTTGCAATAGGTGAGACGGGTGAAACTTTATTCTCACGTGGGGACAACGGTGTGACGGTTGGGAATAATCCCTTAGATAGTGCTAGGACAAACCCCGCGTACAAGCTAAATATTACGTTATATTGGAATTTTTTAATGGTACAGTCAGCTGTTTAATTACATTTTAAAAAGGATAGAAAGCAGGTGCGGTTAATTAAATAGAAATATTAATCAATACTATTATAATAAAGCGTAAACACACACACCTTTGTTGCCTAAGATGTCAGCAATTACAGCATATTTTTGAATAACTCTTTTTTAATAAAAAGCCCTACATTTATGTCACGCTTTAGGCTATATATTTTCATGCCGTTAAACTTAGGGGTAAATATTTTGGATAAAAACCTTAATGTGGGAATTAGACCATAAATTGCTGCCAACATCAAGAAAGAAAGATAGCTAATTTGTCATGTCATGTCATTTTGACATTTGCTATTGATAATTTGACAAATGTGAACAATCCATTCTTGCTAACCTTAGTTTACAGCCCCCTGGTGAAGGTTTTATTTAAATTTTTAATTACCAATAATAACTGTAATTGAAATATACAAAATTTTGTATTTAGTGTGTAGTATAGTAACATCGGTGTTGACCTATTACAGTGCCTCGATTGATATCATCAGCTACCGGTAATTTGTCAATCACACTGGATACCGTCTATCTAGTTAACTGCTACTCAAAATAGTCTTGGGCTTAATCGGACATCTGCAAGTGCGCACCGTACTAGTACAATTGGGAAAACGTACTAGTACACACTTTTAGTACCTTTAGTACTTCAGATTTGTGAAAACACAATACATGAATAGAATATAACGAGGGTTATATATTACTTCACATCAAATTTTAATCAGGGTCAAACATATGTTTTAGCGAAAATAAATTTAGTTATGAATAATTTTATCCACTTTTGATTCTCATTATCGAAGGTGGATGCTTCAATCTGACAAAAAGGCGAACACCGATATCGTGTAGTGTACTAAAAGTACTAAATGTCCGATTAACAGAAGCCGTTCGGTAACGTTACTTTTAGTACAGTGCCGAGTAACATTACTTTTTAGTACATCGTACGTGTACTACCCAAGACTAACTCAAAATTTTAGTCTTGTTCTATAGTTTTAATTATCTTCAACCTTGACGTTGGCGAAATCATTAAAATAACGATGGGGTCCACTAAACATTAAAAGAAGAAGAAGAAATGTGAACAATAAAATGTATTTTTTAAATTTTTTTCGGATGAAGTCGCATGGGAACAGCTAGTGCTACATAACTAAGAAGTGTGTGTTTACGCTTTATTATATTACAGTAGAACCTCGATAACTCAAACCTTGGTAACGTAAAAACCTCTATAACTTAAAAAAATAATATGTTCCCTTCCCATCAGAGCCCAAAACCTTTGTAACATAGACCCTTGATAACTTAAAACCTGTATAAGTTATAATGTTTTGTGTGTCCCTTGGACTTTAACTTATCAAGGTTCTACTGTAGTACAGAAGTATAGATAAAGATTATTCACTTATTCAATTTATAGTCTGTAGCAAGTTCTTATACTTTCTAAGGCTTTGTATACACTTTTATGTAGCTGACTGTACATGTTCTTTCGTTCTCAATGATATGGACAATATTTATTACAAGTTTTGTAGAATAAAATAAATGCGTTGATTTAATTGGTGGACTATACAACGCACAAAATATATTGGCTTACAAAAAATTACATTGGAGATGACAATCATATGAAAAAAAAATATTATTATTTTTTGAATATCATTAATAATATAATTTATCAAAATTAGAAAAATCATTCTATACTTTATAAATTTTAATAAACTGCTTTATAAATAAAACGTTGACAGTTAAAATGGCGCGAAATTTTTGACACATCGATACGAATTAAAAAAAAATCACCTTTGATCTGATATTAAAGTACGTATTCCTAAGTCAATGCCATGACAGCATTTTAGAACTCCTAGATAGGACAGAATTAAAAACGGCCGTATACTGAAACGACATACGAATATAAGTCATACCATGTATTATTTCTTAAGATGTTAAAAGTTAAAATTGAGACAATTTTTACGTCCCCACCGAGGGGCTCGGAGCCTACCCTAAAGTTAATATCTCGTATTGTATTGACATATAATAAAATATTTTACATAAGCTACATTTTTTGTTATAAAATATAAATATTTAAGTATACTTAACTGGCTGTTGCTCGCGACTTACTCCGCGTGAAAAAAACAATAAAATACATAGCCTATGTTACAGATAAACTTTCTAACGGTGATAGAATTTTTAAAATCGTCCCAGTAGTTTTTGAGTTATTTCAATACATACAAAAACACAAAACTTTCCTTTTTATAGTATAATAAATGACATATATTGAAAATTAATTTAAATAGAATAAATAGTGATGATTATGTGAAAAATGAAGAGCGTCGGTGGCTCAGTGGTTTGAGCACTTGTCTTGTAATCTAAAGGTCTTGGGTTCGAATCCCGCTGTACCAATGTGATTTTAGATTTTTCAAATTTTCATACGTACATAAAGCCCGACGTTCTTACGGTGAAGGAAAACATCGTGATGCAACCTGCACATATCAGCGAAGAAATTCAAAGATATGTGTGAAGTCAACCAACCCGCAGTGCAGCGTGGTTGACTATGGCCTAGACACCCTAACTTGGGGTAGGCTCCGAGCCCCTCAGTGGGGACATATAGTGAGCTGACGAAACAAAGATTTCCTCTTTATAATATTAGTAAAAATTCGTTTCAGTATAATGCTGTTAGTTTTCTATATTACACTAAGATATGCCATTCAATTGTATCATAAAAATACTATAATTGGACCATTCAATATATTGGTAATATTTATTAGGATGTAAAGATTTTTTTTTTTAATTAAAAATTAAAAAGTTCCATTTTCATACAGTTAATAAATAACATCAACTTCATAAAAAAATATATAATGAAAGCTTTTATATAATTTCGTATCATATGTAAAAAATAACATGTAATTAATTATTTTATTACTAGCTTTCCCGCGACTCCGTTCGCGTGGAATTAAAAAAACAAAACTGAGTAGTATATGCGTTCTTCCAAACTATACTCTACGTTTATACCAAATTTCATCGAGACCTGTTCAGCAGTTTAGGCTACAAACTCTAACAAACATCCATCTAAACTTTCACATTTATAATATTAGTAAGATCAGTTAAAACAATGTATTATATATATAAAAACTCTGTTTATTGTCAATTAATAATATCTTACTAATATTATAAATGAGAAAGTTTAGATGGATGGATGTTTGTTAGAGTTTGTAGCATAAACAACTGAACGGTTTTCGATGAAATTTGGTATAAATGTAGAGGATAGTCTGGAAGAACACATTGACTACTCAGTTTTGTTTTTTTAATTCCACGCGATCTCACGGAGAACTAGTATTTATATATTTTTTGTCAATTAATAATATAAATTACCTCTTAATTATAAATTCTTTATCTATCTCAAACATTTCTTCTAATTACTTAAATTGCTTTCTTATAAAACATAATATTTGTTCTATTCTTTTTTTGCTATGATTTTTTTTTTCAATTATTGGATTTTTTAAAAGGTCTCTTTAACTAAATATTAATGTTGACAGGAAATAAGTATTTTATAATCTTGGTGATAAATCTGTGATTCCCTTATTACAGTTGGGGAATTTTATTTCCTATCCATCTTTGAAATGTCATTTGTTAATGAAATTACATGGATTTGTCATAGTAATATATGTGCTATATTAAATGAAAGCTGTACGATATTCTAGTATACGGGTTTTCTATGTTATTTGCCCTTTACTTTTGAAAGATGTAATTTTTCTTAATTATTGTTATTGGAATAATTTCGAGTCTTCCCAAATTGTCAAAGAAAGCCTAAAACCAGGAGTGTTTTTATACTGGTAATAACCCAAAGTAGGGTAGGCAGAAGAATTAAAATTGGCTCAAAATGTTTACATAAATAACTTTTTATATAGACATTGTTTAATTTCCAATAAGAGGTTCCATTAGTAATTGGTGCTTGGCTTGAATATACACTGTGGGCTTCCACTGCCCGCTACACGCATTCAGTTAAAACTGAACAATCCAACTGTACAATTACAGTGTAGAGAACAGTGTAGACAGTCAGCTGATCTGTAGATTTCTAAGTTTTGTCATGTAAAATTTTTACTATTGTTCAGATAAAACTGAAGGTGTTTACGCCAATGTAATACCACGGTTATAAATAAATAACCAATGCAACAGAGTACATATTATAAGTATAAAATGTTACCTTTTTACTTTTTGCATGCATTTTATTAATTTTAATAATATAAATGTAAGTTATCAGTCGTTATGTAAAGGGACTATGTTAAGTAAAGTATTTTTTTATTAATAAAAGCTGTAAATAATAAATTAAGTGAATAAATGCCGAATTTGTATGGATTTTGTTTTTTTTTACCCTCCTTGGATATCTCTCTACTAATATTGGTAAAGGAAAGATTAGTATTTTTGTATATTTGTATGTATTGAAATAACTCAAAAACTACTAAGCCGATTTTAAAAATTATCCCAACGTTAGAAAAGTTATTTATCTGTGAGTAACATAGGCTATAGTTTTATGAATATAATTTCTTGCGGGCGAAGTCATGTTAAATATACTTCAGATTTACAGGTACCACTAATAAATGCAAAAGTCTAGATGGATGTTTATTACTAAGTACCTCCAGAACGCAATGGATCTCGAAAAGCATATACATTGAGGAAAAACAGGTTTCTTATAAAGTTTTTTTAAATTCTGCGCGAAGTCGCGGGCTACAACTAGTATATACAACTCAACCTTATAAATTGGATGTAATGTCACTTAAACACTATCCTAGCTTACCCGTCTACGGACGAGGTCGGGATGGTGTTTAAGTTGGGCGACATCTGTTTAAGAAAACAGTCAGATAATTAAGTTTTGTTTGTTTAAGATTTATGAGGCGTTATAGTCGCTTCGCCACAAAGCACGATGTGAAAATAAATAAAAAAACCTTACAAATAAAGATCTGTGCAGCAGTGAAAGCAATATTGACGATATCATGTTGTTTGTCAATTTTAACTATAAAAAAGATAACTAGACAATGTTTTTTTTGTGTTTTAAGACAAGATATAAATTAATAGAAATTGTGAAGGTAGTCGTAAATGTGTCACAATTTAAAACGACATTAAAAGGTTAGGAAAAATACTGAATTCAATACTATGAATACCAAAAGAAGCCATACTAGTTCATTGGCAAATTAGATACAAGAACCTTTAATATTATAAATGCGTTTAGATGGATGTTTGTTAGAGTTTGTAGCCTAAACTGCTGAACGGATTTCGTTGAAATTTGTGATAGATGTAGAGGATATTCTGGAAGAACACATAGGCTATTTTGTTTTAATTTCACGCAGTCGAAAGCTAATATAATATAAAATAAAATATAAATTTTAATACACTTATAAACACGAAATACTCTAGGGTAATGCTGATAAAGACCCCAATGCTGTTAGCCCCCTTGTAGACATATACGAATAGACCTGCAAATGATTAAAATCAGATAAACTGTGTAAAGTGTATATTACCATGAATTTTTAATTTCTACTGCCGTATAAAAAACGATGTAATTTTCTATTAAAAACAAAAATAATAACTTGAGTCTGAAAAATAGGACGTGTGGCTTTATTCAATTTGTATAGTTTTTTTTTTATTAATTATTTCGTCAGTGAAAATTGTATTCATTAAGTTTATTTCAAGTGTTTAAATAAATCTTTGACGTAATCGGGGAGAAATATTACCAAGATCAACAAATCGGAATTAAAAAAAAACTTTAGGATTCAAACTTGTTCAATGAAATATGTGTTAAAATAAACAGTGCATATTATTGTTATAAGAAAAACACAATTAATTTTAATTGTTATTTATTTTACAATATTACACAATAACAATAAATAAATAAGTTTACGTGCCGCTTAACCATATAACACAAGTTTTGATGTTGTATTTCTTGTTTACGAAATCCTAACGGTTAGGCTTTTGGCTTCATTTTTGGCGGTTTTATTATTGAACCGATACTCTTTCTTTTCGACATCGCAGCTTTCTTCTTATGAGGAGTGTTGGCAATCTTTGATTTAGACTGTTGCGTAGTTTTAATTCTAACGGTTTTCTCTTTTTTATCTTCGGTTATTTCGAGTTTTCTTTTAACGCTTTTTTTCTTTTCTTTTTCAACCTCTGGCAGTATTTTGTCGCTTTTTTTAGTTTTAACTTTCGTGTCAGTTTTTGTCGTTTTTATCTTATCTTTTTTATCTTCGGTCTTTTTAGTGATTTTCTTTTCGACTTTCTTTGTTTTTGGTTTGGTTTTCTGTTTGTCAGCAGCTGGAGCTAGTTTGAACGACCCGGTGGCGCCGATACCATTTACTTGTACTATAATTCCCGCTTCCACTTCACTTTTAATGAGTTTCTTTATAATATAGTTAACTTTAGCGACGTCAACGTCGTAGTTTTCGTGCATATATTTCTTTATAGCGTAGAGAGAAGTGCCTTTTCTGCTTTTCAAGTCTGTTAATGCTTCGTGGACCATCGCTTTTACGCTTATCTTCTTTGGAGCTTCATCAATTTCATTACTACTTTCTTCTTTTAATTCTTCTTTCGAAGGCCGTTTTATTATTGTCTTTTTGGTTTTTTTAGGTGGCGTCACCTCCATTTCGTCCTCGTAGCCGCTTGACATTTTCGTGATGTTTTTTCTTCGCTACTAATACGTTTATTTGTAGTTCCACATACTTATAGAAAATACGTTATTATGACTAAAAAAAGATTTTGTCATTCAGAGATATCTGTACTTTAATTGGTCTTGAGGTGATAGAGCGCAGGGGGTGTTTTACCGGAACTTTTAGAGTAAAAACAATTGAGAAGCTCGGATACATATTAGTTATGACAATCTTATTACCAACAATTAAACCTAAAATATCAATCATTACGTCTACATAAAACCAGTCTACGCACTACACCTTCTGTTTGATAAATGATTCACTGAATTTGAAGTTAAAAAATACTATAACAACCGCAATGCTGAAGTAAACACGATGAACAATTTAGTCTATGGTAACTAAGAATTGAGAAATCACTAATGCATAACTTACTAAAAATGTTTTTAGAAGTGAAATAATGTTCCTACCTCGACCTAGAAAAAGAAGAGGGGCTTAATCGAATGGAGATATAAACCGAAATATGTGTCATAAATGTGTATAGCAATTTAACAAAACGAAGAACGGAGAAGGAAATAATTCTTCGTTGATCTGCAATCGATGAAGTCTCCAAATAAAATTATAACCATTACGTAATCTTTACGTTCTAATAGCCTTGCCAGATTTAAAATTGTACCAAATACTAGGGTACGTAATATTTTCCCTAAAAACAACTATAGATTATTCCCAGATTATCTTATCTGGACTATGACTTACTTAAAATTGCATTATTATTAATGCAATTTTAAATAAGTCATCAATTGGCGACTTTGTAAATTTATTTATTCCACGATAGAATTAAAATCATAAATTCTCATTATAATTTAATTCTTGTGCTAAAAAGTAATACAAAACAAATTTAAATATGGACAACTAATACGTAGATGTAAGAAATTTTCTTATACTCAATTATTTATTACTGGCATTTCGAAAATGGCCTTCACATCAATTAGAAGCATCAGAAACTATACTTTACTGAAAAGTTTAATTAAAAAAGTTAGTAATTGTGCTGCAATCAAATGTAAAGTTATGAGAATTAATCACTAAAATTTTTAAGACATTTATAATTGAAAGTATTTTTGACGCAAAGCGCCTTATGGATTGAAATAGCAATCATTCGGACTGAATTTAACAAGCGTTAACTCCCCAACGTTAATTCCCATTTAACTTTCTAAAATAACTTAATTTGTCTAAAAATTCAAGACGTCATTGCAATGATTTGTCAATTATAAGAAAAATGTATCGTTTCTTTTAATCATATCGTATGTACTTATTTGAATATTCAAAATTACTGATTAAAATAATTCTTTTAGTGCATAAAATTCGGAAATATGGTTTTTATAACAATAACAAGGGATAATTTCAAAAAAGTCATTAATGTATCGAATTTTTGATAAACCTTTACGCAGTTTGCCTAAATTAGTTTTCTACAAAATTATCTTGAAGTGTGCAAAGTTAACTCATTTACAGGGTCATCTTAAATCACATTAGGCGCCCAAATGCAAAAATTAATTCAGCGTCCAGAAAGGACGACCGTTGGTTGGCGCCCCCAGAACCCAGTGCTCAGCATCCTCTGTAAACACATAACAGATGGGAACTATTCGTTTAAAGTATTTTATATAAAAATATTAGATTTCATGACCTTTAATTTTATATATTATGCAAAGTAGCTTCCATTGAAGATTGAAAAATTCCACCTATATTACTAGCTAGCGACTTTGTCTGTGAAATTAAAAAATTTAGCCTAAGTTACTTAGCCATAAATTTCTAACGGTGAAAGAATTTTTAAAATCGGCCCAGTAGGTTTTACATAAATCTAATACATACAAAAATCTTTCCTCTTATAATATTAGTATAAATTATCTTACTAATGTCATAAATGCGAAAGATGGATGGATGTTAGATCTCCAGACGGGTTTACGTAATACATCTAGACGTAATATATATTCTGGAAAAACACCAAGACGTAATCAAATTACCAAAACATTTTTAATCTGTGGGAATATAAATAAAAACTTTCAGATTTCGATAATCCTCTTTCTACATCACGAAGCCAATTTTAATTAGTTTGCGGTTACGTATTACGTCATTTCGTCAAAGAAATTAGTCGTATTTTATTTCCTAACTCGCGGTTGCCTGCGACTTCGTCCACGCAATATTAAAATTAAAAAAGTAGTCTATAATATACTCGTCTATGTCAGCTACCCTCCAGTGAAAGTCAGGTCCAAATCGGCACAACTTAGATTACCCGAAACAAACGCGGCTTGCGGACAGACAGACAGACAAAATAGTTTTAAATGCGATTTTCGTTATTAGCAACGCAATTACTTCACCTTCCGAAAATCTGGAATTTTTCTTTTGATATTAAAAATAGACAGTCCAATTTTATTACATGTACAGATTGACAAAATTGCTATACGTTTCCACTGCCTGGATTTATGTGCAGAATGTTTTTTCTCTTTCTTTCTGCTTGAAAAAACAGAGATAAAAATATTTTTACATACAGGCATTTTGGCAATTTAAGCTAACAGTTATATTGAACGCGATAATCTTGTATGCATGTATGTTGTATATAAATAATTTTAGGGCGTAATTTTTGGCTATAGACATTATTAGTGTTCTTAGGACTAGATATTGTTTCTATTCAAAAATACTATTTAGACGTAAAAAAGCTTTTAGACAGTACGTTTAACCACAAGGTTTAAATAACTACTAGTTAAGAAATTACAAGACAAAAGCTAATTTAAAAAAAATAGATGTCCACATTGCGTTCAATAATTTATGAAAAAAAAATCATAAGTATAAAAAATTAAAAACAAGAAGAAACTAAACACAGTAATTGTTTCTCGCTATCAACTCGGCTCGGCCAACACAACCCAGTGTTTTAAAATAAAACAGTCTAGAATCTCGTTAGGTCTTCTCACCTTGAAACAAAAGATAACATACGTATCATTATTATAAGCTCCTATTCCAGAATATTCCTACATAATTCATAGCAAACCTCGATAAAACTCAAAATATATCGACCATTTTATAATCGTAATAATATGTACAAGTATAAATAATTTAATATGACTAAACTGCGCTCAAAGTATTTCCTTGTGTGCATATAGAATCCATACAATACTGATGACATCATCACAGATTAATAAATACGTAAAGATTTTTTTACTTATCTTGAAATATTGTCTTTACCAAGATGGAATACAACTCAATATTCCATGCTATCAAACAACAAAAGATATTTTATTGCAAGCTAGCCGTTCCAAGAATTTATACTCTCGCTCATTTCTATTGAAAAATGGCACGTGCTAGAAAGAGATAAATATACGAAACTCGTTTACAATTGAATTAACGTGAGGGTATTGGGGTCACAGCACGTGTTTGAATTTCGAAACACGTTTCATCCAATACGGTGCGTTCGTAACCAGCGGTTTATCATTGGTTAGACTTAACCGGTACTAGAAAACGTCAAGTCTCAGTAAAATCGATAGCGTGCAACGCTTCTCCATACAAAATAAGCGATACTGTCGCAACTTGGTTATCGCTCCCGGTCGCATGGTACCGATGTCGCTCACTGGAGGATGAATCTTTCACGTTATTCGTGCCGCCATTTCGTCGCGAAAGATGTCCGGAGTGACCGTATTTATGGCGTTCTGAATTCGTTCTCCGTGGTTTTTTGTGCATGCTGAGCTGTTTTGACGAGATTTCACAGAGGTAAGTGATTTTTGTCGAATTTGATATCGAACATCCGTCCATTTTGATCCAGTTTTATTGTGGCATTGTTTACGTTGGTGTTTTGTTGCATTACACGTCACTTGCTAATATCGTTTCAAAATTCAAGAACGGGAATGGAGGATTTCTTCGAAATTTATATTTGGAACGATAAACGAATAACTTTGTAATGTTACGGTTGATTCGATATGATTTTGTAGTCACCATTATTAGTTAAGGTTGTATTTTTGGTAGTTTTTGTTAATATTTAATGTGGAGAGTAATGTAAACATGCTGTCTGTAATTCGATACATGTTTTTTGTATATTGTGTCATATGCATGTCTGAGTTTAAGTATCATAGTATGATACCCTTGGGGTTCTTAGTACGATGGCAATAGGGTTGAATTTCCCATGTTTTATTTGACTGCCTTACTTAATTAGTTTGCTTAGGGTGTCTCTGTTCGACATGCTAGCGATGCCGGGGCAAGTTTCTCTTTCTTACTTGTGATTTATTTATAGGACGAGCGAGGGACGCGCTGCCCCCCAGGGCGCTCTATATTTGATTTAGTGTTGGGGTTATCGATAAAAATGAGTTCATCGATATTTTTCGTGCAAAGTATTAATATTTTTAAATGGAAATTTGGCTGCTTTACTAAAAACCGATTTGCGCGCCTTTTAAAGCTGTGCTTGTTAAGAGTAAAAGTGTTGTTCAGATTTGTATTTTCGTATGTAAATTATTATTTGTTTAAAAGGTTTTATGATTTTTTTTAATAACGACAAGGATTTAATAAGATAATTCTTCTAAAAGCTATACCATTACCTATACTTTATTTTATCTTCTACTTACTTTCTTCTTCTGTCTTCCTAAAGCTGCCAACAGCTTATATCTTGAATTGCGAATGTCGATATGAAGCGGTTGTCCCTTGAATCTCTTGATCTCCCTAAAAACTTACGTCCAAGGCACATATTTATACATACCATTATAACAGGTATCAGTTTATTTATCTATTATTTATTTATGTAAAAAGAACAAAACGGTATAACAAATGACTATAACAATAAATATGTAAATAACTACTATCAATGTACAATATTCATCTATTTCAATGACGTTGATTCATTAATTATATATATTTACATAATGTATTACTTAATGTGTTTTAATATTAATTAACGTTAATTTGAAAAGCCATTAGTGGAATTAAATCATTATTATATCGATAAAAAATGAAACGGTACAACACTAGCACAAAAAAATGTCTGCCGTTGTTGAGGCAAAGGGGACTACTGCTTGACGATAATAATTGCAACGAACTAAAATGTATTGTATGCAATACGCGATAGAGTTCAATTTCACAAGACGAGAACGTCCCTTTGAAATGTTTCTCTTACAAATGGCAAATAAACTGCTACTTTAAGCTCTACGTATAAGATCCAATATCGCTTGCAGTTTAATATCAAGTTGTAATAATAAAAATTTAAGATGGAGACAATTCCATAGTTTTTTTGTTGCGTTCTATACAATAATTTATGTGGGGTGAAAAATGGAGTCTGACGGTAAGCGCCAATGGCTCGATGTGGGGAGCGTTGTTTTGAAGATATTACAAGTGAGTTGTAAAACTGGTAACGATTTTATTACTTGTGGTGGTAAACAAACTGTGACAGGTCAAGTATTGCCATGTGTTAGTGACCTTTTTGTACAACTTATATTAATTACACATATAAAGATAAAAACGTATTAACATTATAAATGTGAAAGTTTGATGGATGTTTGTTAGTTTGTAGCCTATACTGCTGAACGGATCATTGAAATTTGACATAGATGTAGAGGATAGTCTGGAAGAACACATTGGATACTTGTTTTTTTAATACCACGCATAGTCGCGGGCGAAAGTACATATTATATGACTGCTGACAAATACAATGTAATCTCTTTTTAGGATAAAATAGCACCCGGTTCTAATTGGGGTGTAACTATGTAACACAGTTGTATATTTTATTAACTGACAGCTGTCAATGCGGCATGTTTGTAATATAAGACGGCTTGTTTGGTTGAAGTTTTTTTTTATCGTGTATGGGGCATCATTTTTTATTATAAACATCTTCAATAGGCCTAACGTTTATTGGCTGATACCTGTTTTGGTACATTAAAATATTAGTTACCATAAATTTAAGCCTAAAGATGGTCTAAGGTACCATGTACTGAATTACTAAACTTTGAGCCTAAGCTTTTTAAAGCTACACTTTTTATAGTTTTTATAACTGATCCTTGTAAACTCCGGATAGGTTTACGTCTTTTTTTCGTCGAATTTAATTAAAAATCAGTGATTTGCGATTGTAATTACGTTTTTAGCATCATTTGCACGACTTACATATTCGTCTCTAGTGAATACACTTGTATCTAGAATGTTGTCTCTATTTTTATAAAGAGAATATGCGAGATGGCAATGTTTCAACACTGAAAATAAAAAATACAATATTCTTTTTTCATTACAGATGCAGCAACCAATTTATCAAGACCAGCAGGGGTAAGCATCTTTTAATTCTCGTTGCTGGTAATTTATGAACATTACAATTGGCAAAAATTTACAAACTTTAATGCAATTCATATTGTGTAAAATAGTCATTTGAGGGATTACCCAAAAATGATTTATGATGGTAACATTGTTTTCTGTTGCTACCTGGATTTAGACAAATGCAGATAGGCCTAAATTTGCGTTCACTTTTATCGAACTAATAGATAACCTCATTTCTTACCAGCGGGCAGCAGGGGGCTGGTCAACAGATGCTCCTGTGCCCCGTCAGATTGGTTTACGAAACCCAAATCTTGGTTCAACCTGGTGAGTGTCTCATCAAATAACTTTCAGCGTTTATTTTTGTACTTCTTAATCATTTTAGATTATGAAATTGGGTTTTCTGTATTTCATTAATCTAATTTATTTTCCAGGTGAACAAATACAACCGAACCAAACGATTTTCATAAACCCGCACAACCCACCGCCATGGATACAGAACAGACCTCAGAACAACGTGATGTACGTCCAACAGATGGCGCCCAACAACTTCATGCCACAAATACAGCAACAGCCGGCACAAAATCCTATATACATCCACCAGAACTACAACAACTTGCAACAGATGATACCGCAACAAATTATATCACAGGCACAACACAAAGAAGTGCGAACAGCTAATGTACAAATGGCTAACATGCTGCAGCGAAACCCTGCACAACAATTGCAACCTACAGCTAATCCATACAATACAAGCGCACCGAACGAGGCACAAAACACTGCCACCACCAACTTCGGAGTAATACCTGCAAACTACATGCAAAACCAAATAACCCAAAACCAAATCAATTTCATCCCAACAAATGCTAACAAACAAATTATACAAAACGTACAAACACCCAGACCGGCTGTAACGACAACAAACGTTATGAACTTCCAAAGAAATATCGAAATACAGCAAAACATACCCAGGACCGTTGTGCAGCAAACCTTCCAACACGAAAGTAACATACAAACATCGCTGCCACAGTCGATAACAATGGTACCCATCCAGCCAACACAACCGCCTCAAAGAACTAACGACACCCACGATCAAAGTACACAAATTCGACCAATGCAAACATTGGTCGCCAACAAACCAACCATACCTCCAACAGTCACCACAATTTCAAATTCAACACACGAAAGAATAGTAAAAAAAATAGCTGCAGTCACACCAAAAGGTAATATTACTGTAAATACATTAGTAAATACGGTACCAAAAAATGTCTCTTCATATAGCTACAGACCAATCCAACCCAGACCTCAGCAACAGAGAAATATAGTACCCAATATCATCCCTACCAACACTCAGGCACAAATTAAAGGTCCACCAAAGATGCAGCAACCTGTAACTTACAATGCAAACCCACTTACTTATCTGATGACATCGAATTATACTAACACTGAACAGAGTATGTTTAATAGAAAGAGAAAGAGTGAATCTCCTGATGAGGTACAAAAGAAAATGGTCAGTCAAATACCACAAAAGGGTTCACCAGTTGCTGTGGTCTCTTCGGTGCAAACAAACACTGTCAACAGCATTGGCGTAAATACAATGCCAATGCAAAAAACACATAAAATGCCTGCAAATATTACCAGAATTCCTAACATGATACGTAACGAAGAAACCATAAAAGAAATACAACAAAGAGTCGAGACTCAAATGGTCAAAGATACATCGTCGCAGAGCGAAACAGAGAAATTACTAAGGAATACAGTATTTACACAAGCTAGGAACAGAGTTTTAGCTGATAAACAAGAAATGATAAGTACAAATACAATAAAAGTCGAAACTATTACTAGTGAGATAAAAACTGAATCAATACTTAAAAAGGAACTTGAAAAAGAACCCGTTAAAATTGCGGAAGAAAATAAGCGGGATTTAGTGAAAAAAGAGGAAGAAAATAAAATAGAACTAATTAAGAAGGAGGAGGAAAGCAAAAAAGATTTAACTAATAAGGAGGAAGAAATTAAAAAAGAAATAGTCAAAAAGGAAGAAGAGATAAGAAAGGAGATAATCAAAAAAGAAGAGGAAATTAGAAAAGATTTAATCAAAAAAGAGGAAGAAATTAGAAAGGATATAATAAAAAAAGAAGAAGCAATTAGGAAAGATTTATTCAAAAAGGTAGAAGAAAGTAAAAACGTATTGGTCCAAAAGAAGGAAGATAAAAAAGAATTAATCACAAAAGAGGAGGAAAATAAAAAAGATGCACCTGAAAATGAAACCACTAAATCAGTAGTTGTTCAAAAGGAAGAAAAGATAGGCAAAGATCCAAGTAATACATTAAAACCAAACATAAGAGAAATCAATGTACTTGGTAATAGACAATCAAACGACAAGAACAGTTTTGTATTGACACATGTACTTGATGGTTATGTTATACAGGAGTCTAACATAGCTTTCCCTGTAAGTATATTTTTACTACAAAATCTTATATCAATCTCTCTCTTTTTTATAGTCGAATCTAACTTTTTTTCTATATCTAAAAATTTAGAAAAAAAAGTTAGATTTTATAAAGAGCGTAACTTTAAGAATGAAAGTATGGATGGATTGTGTGAAAGAGGATCTGATTAAGAAAGGAATGGATTCAGGTATGACGGCTGATTGAGATGTATGGAAGAGCAGTATACTGTGCCAACCCTCGATAAGGGCAAGTTAATGATGTTAAAAAAGGTTTACTTTAATCCTTTGCTACATGCTTTTTTATCTTTCTTGATATTGACTAAATTTAACTTTTATAGATTCGAAGACCATTAAAAGAGAAAACACTTCTACCAAATACAAATACAGTATCAGTAGATAAAAAAGAATCCAAAGAAGTGAAAACTGAAACAAGCACAAAGATCATTAATTTATCAAATTTGAATTTAAATGACGTTGAAGAAAAGAAAAGAGTTGCTGAAGGAGAAGAAAATAAGGAGTGCACGGAGAGCGATAGTAAAAAAGGTAACCATTACATTTTTTTTATATACTAATATTATAAAGAGGAAAGATTTGTATTTTTGTATGCATCGGAATAACTTAAAAACTACTGGGCCGATTTTCAAAATTACACCATTAAAAAGCTACATTATCAGTGTGTAACATATTTATATCATTATTTTTAATTTCACGCGGACGAAGTCGCGAGTAACAGCTAGTTTTTATTACACTCAGTGCCACGACTTTTTCATGTAAATAAACTTACTAGTTGGTGGCATATAACTTTACTGTCTTATACTTTAAAAAAAAAAAACATTGTTGTTGCTGTTTTAAAGTAAATTACCTCTAATTTACTTCCCCTCTCTAATTTACTATCCCTCGATAACTAACTTAGGATTAATGCTTTAATTTGAAATGATGTTAATGTTGAATATGTTCTATTATATTCATTTTATTATTACTCATAATAATAATTGTTTATCTTACTAATATTATACAGCTTTTTTTTTAATTCCACGGTCAGAGTCATGGGCCAAATCTAGTATAATTCATAAAAACTTCTAGTTAAAGATTCTTTTTTCATAGAAATCTCTATTTGTATTTTGTCTACAACAAAAGGTATAATAAATGTTTATTTTCAGATAACCCTTTTGCAGTACTTAAGACAGAAACAGTTAAAAGCTGGACGGTATGTATTTTTGTATTATTTCATAATTATACAACAAAACAACTCCTGATAATGAACAAAATGGTATAATATATATAATAAGAAATGCTAAGAAACTTTTTTAGTAGTCATTTTTTGTTTGTACTAATATTATAAATGCAAAAGTTTAGATGGATGGATGTTTGTTAGAGTTTGTAGCCTAAACTGCTGAAGGGATTTCGATGAAATTTTGTATAGATGTAGAGGACAGACTAGTAGAACACTCACTCTTGTTTTTTTTTTGTATTCCACGCGGACGGAGTCTCGGGCAAAAGCTAGTATAAAAAAATTAGTTCAATAGATTTTTTAGTTGTTCCTCACACTGGACACTGTCGAATTATGGGTTAATAATCGAGATATCGATTTATTAAGTCTATTCTAAGAACTCCAATGCATAGGAACCCATTGGTATATTAACTTAATGTTTTAGGAATGTGTTAAAAATAATGATTATTGTGTAAGGAAATATAACAAACTAGCTTTAGCCTATGTGTTCTTCCAGACTACCATCTTACATCTGTGCAAAATTTCATTGAAATCCGTTCAGCTACAGACTACAAACTCTAACAAACATCCATCCATTAGTAAGATGACTGTAAGGTAGGCATCTTATGTAGATGTCTATGGTCAGCAATCACTTTGCTATTTCAGTTAATTAAAATGGCCATTTGCCATATAATATAAAAAAATAGTGTTGGAAAAGATAGTCTTGGATAGCTAAAGAATTTACAGCCTAACTAAGAATATAATGAAATGGATTTGAGTTATTTTTTAATGTATGCTTCGTTTTATATTTTTTAGTATATAGCAAGGATTTTACTGACAAAAAAACTTTACTAATCCAGAATTGTTTCTTTCAGGTAAAAGAATTGACGGAACATCTTGTGAAGTACGAATGGGATGAAACAGTGACAGTGTTACTTGAACATGAAATTGACGGTGAATCTTTATATTTAGTGTCAAAGAACCAATTAGTCAGTATCGGTATAAGTGAAGAGCATGCTGATATTATCTGTGATTTCGTTAAGAGATGAAGTGTTTGGACAAAAGTGTAAAAAATGTAGATAAATTAGTGTTATAAAATGTGCTATGTCAGTGTCTGAAAATATAAGATGTCACCCCTGATATTTTAAAAAGAATAAGTGTAAATTTAAAGGTAATTTTTACCATTGTATTACTTGGAATCAACTTAATGTGTTCATATTTTAACTATAGGTTCTTTAACTATTGCTCAATTAAAATCATGCAATAAGTTTTAACTACCACAAAAAAGATTCAATGCAAGTTAATAAGTAATTTTTTAAAGTAGGTTTCCACTACAATATGTACAACATAACTTTGTGTGCAAAAACAATATTAAACATGCTATGATTATAAAGCACTGAATTTGCTACATGTAAACACTGACCTCTATAAATGGACAGGCTATAAGATGTGGTATCTTGTCTATTTGATTCTTGACACCGATGGATGCAGTTGATTTAAGAGGTTAGGAGTCAAACTAATATTAGACATTGAATAAACTATCAACATTGACAGATTTTGAAGTCGGAATGAAGCAAAAGCTGTCATTTACATTCAATAACCTATCCATTTGTACAGATCAGTGAATATAAAGGACTATGCCCCAATATTCTGTTTGTAGAAGATAGCAAATGTATACTAATTGTAAATAAAAAAAAATGTTAAATAAATAGTTTATACACAGAGTTATTTCTATGTAAAATTACTGTGAGTATAAATTATTTAAAAAACTTGCTGCCTTTTGATATTTGGCGTAAGTTCAATAGAAATGTAATAAATTATTTTTTGGTGCACTATTGTAAAAAGTACTTAAACCTGGATCAGGTACATTTTAAACGTAAATAAACAAGAATTACCATTGACTTCGATTCTCTGGCTCAATATTACACGTCCTTTTGCATTATTGTATTGACTTTTTTCGTATGATCTCAAATACGTTTACGACAATGTGAGTAAAAGTTTAGGTAAAAATTTGCTAAAACAATTTGTTTCAGTATTTCATATTCAATTATTATACAGTTTCTTGAAAACCAGTAACAATTCTATCATTCTAGTATGAATAAAAGCATAACTACAAACTTACTTGTACGGCTTCAAAAATTTGATTTTTTTCAACATTAAAGTTTTTTATAGCAACAAACTACGAATAAAATAAGTAAAAGTATTTTTTTGCCAGCTGTTTCTCAAATACATTAATTCTATATAAATTAGGCTTCAAAGTATCGTTAAATATTTACTAAAATACGTACCAAAACAAAGATCCATGGCAAAGATTAACAATATGCAACATTGACAGTACGCTGTTAGTCTATGGTTAAATTTGTGCCTAACATCTATGGTTTAGTTCTGAACATTTAAAGGATTTCTACAAAAGAACACTTTTTTTTTAAGATTACTGAATATATACGTACTACGTGTATACATAAATATAAATAAATAGTTAGAATATAAATAGATCCTGAGACGTCAATTAACTTGGGTAAAAAACGTCGAAGTTCATTCCAATACTGCCTACCCTAAATTAATGCTATAATGCACAGTCTTAAGTGTTCATTTATAAGGTTTTACAATATTAAAGTTATTCTGTATATTTTTGGTACTTTCATTTATATTCGATTTACTTGTGTTCCAAGCTCGTGGCACTTTTTTTAAGATAATCAGTGACAATCTCAAACAGCACACCGTTTCGTAGTTTTGTAGTGTTCACGAAAATTTACCTCCAATTCATGGAATTAAGTCTTTGTCTAAGATGGTATGACTTTTTATTGGAATTGCGATACCTAGATTGCAATAGAATCAGCAAATAACAAAAATAATATTAGACGATCCAACAGACAAAAAAAACCTAAACTCATTTTTAATTAAAGTTTACAACAAAGATACATAAAGGTTAAAAAAACAATTGTACGTACAAAATAATTGAAGTCATGTATAAAATTACCAGTGATAAAAAAATTGGCCACGGTGGCGCATAATTAGTTCCTCTTTGTTTTTCCCATAAAATTTACGACCTGGGCTAGTGGCGCAAACTTCCCTCGGCGACATCTTTTTTTCAACATCATTTCCGGCACTTCTTCTGATTCGATCATAGACGAATCCATGGTTTTGGAAACTAGCTCCTCGGAAAAATCCTCCGTGTCATTCTTTTCGCTATCAGAAATCTCTCTATATTTTTTGCTGTATTCTGCTTTCGCGCGTGGTGGCACCTTGTCGCGTCTACATTTGGGGTCGTGTACGAATTTAGAATAGTCCGGAGCTTGACACATTAATGTTTCATAAAAAAAACGATCCGCTCTTCCTTCTGCTTTTGCCCTTACTTTACCGTGTTCATCTTCTGAACTTTCGTTCGAAGAGTGAAGAGCTGGTGAACCGGTTAACTTTTTATGAGGTCGTTGACTGCAAATAGTATTTATCTTAGTGTCGGGAATTTTAAGAAATGCCTCGTTTGATTGAAGAAGATATTAGCAGCTTACCATCTCTTGTTATCTCCGACTACCATATTTGGGGGTGCTCGCGGTGATTGCATTGGCGGAAATCCTGGCCTTTCTTCGTCACCAACGCCCTATGAAACAGAAGAAGTTCTATGTGACGCGCTACATTTACGATTGTAGAAGCAATGACAAATTAATAGAGAACCTTTTATTTTCTGTAATATTACAACTTACTTTATACCCGAAATGGAAGTAACAATGTGAAATTTTCTCTACATCAGCCCAGGCGACGATGTAGCGCGCCATGCTCAGCGGGATTTTCGGCAAGAAGTTAGAATGAAATTTGCCCTGACAATAGATTGTAATCACATCTGTGTCCTTCACTTCGAAGACTATCCTAAATATCGTACCTGAATGTAGATAATTATTAAATTCTATAGCTTTTTAAATAAATATCAATGCTTTAAAATCAAAATTGGTTACGAACTAACCAGGTACAAACATATTATAGTTAGTGTCGTAGTTGCCGCTGCCTATCCAGATACCGTTTTTCCTTGACAGAGAAATAATATTGTCGCGATGGAATCTCACATCGAAATGCAGCACCACGTCCCTTGGTTCCTCGCCTTCTTGAGCGCAGAGATTAACCGACATCCTAAAGATAAAATGCTTATGTTAGTTAAAAAATGACTAGGTGTGTTCTCTTCTCCGAAACTTATGAGATGACCAAAAAAAACCTGACTGTTTTGTTAAGATTTACATGCAAAGTGCAGTCATAAGTCATATGGTGTTATAACGGGACGTTTAACAATTCCGTCGTGTTGAGTTACTTGAGACTTTGTTGTAACATTGTTAAAGTACATGACTTCTATATTGCGACGTATGGAACATATTTCGTTTATGGTATGATAGGCCCACAGTCTATCATAATTAGCTCTTCTTAGCTTGGTAACTTTCAGTTTTACTTACTTTCGGGCGTTGTCCTTAATTTTTCCACCAATTTCAATTTTGTCGCCAACTTTAAGCAAAGCGGGAATATTAGCCGTAAAGACAGGCATTTTACGCTAGGATTTGCACCGTTACAATAATATTTCACAGCAGTTCTATCCAGGTTAGTGTAAATAATATCTTTTGACATTTTGAACAAATAATTTAAACATAACAGCGATGTTTATGTCTTTTGTATAATTTATTAATCAATAAATATTGATACCGAATGTGTAAAAATGTGACACATGCCACAAATCGTATTAAAAACTCTGAAAAAATATTTCCTTTAAACTATTTACATTGTGAAATAAATACAATAGAAAAAATCTCTTGCCGGTTGAAAATACGAGTTGAAAAATATATGTAAAGAAAATGGCAGCCTATTACTTAACGTTATTATATTAATGATTTTGAAAGAAGTTATCAAAAATTAGAATAAAAGTTGGCAGAATTATTATGAAATGTGTCAACTTTATTTAAATGTCAAAGTCAAAGAGGTCACCTACTTATCAAACATAACCTAAAAATATAAACTGATACTGACACGGTGCGATTTAACAGTGCAAATATTGCAATTAACTTATAAATAATTTATATAAACGTAAGATTCTAAAGGTAAGACGTATGTTAAGTATTCTGTAAAATTGTTAACCAAAGTTTATGTGTCGCGCATTCCCGGATGTTTTTTCGGTTTTCTTTTAAACGTAAAATATGTGTATTTAAACTATTTTTCTATCTTAAAATTTCGAGTAAAAAAAATACTCTGTAATTTATTAAGAATAATCA
Organism: Papilio polytes; assembly: GCF_000836215.1. Lineage (NCBI taxonomy): Eukaryota > Metazoa > Arthropoda > Insecta > Lepidoptera > Papilionidae > Papilio > Papilio polytes. The sequence continues at coordinate 407,898 of NW_013525269.1, read as the reverse complement.
AATTGAATAATAATGCAATTTATAAGTAAAATTATGTTTGTAAAAGTTCATTCGTAATTCAATATAACATTTAAATTTTAATCACATTTATACATACTACAACCATTGGTAAAACAGATACATAAGTCTATATATCTACATAATAAATACTTGTTTGTATTGCAAATTGAGTATAGAGATAATGAGGAACTGTTCTATTTATAAATGTTAACTAATTAACAACCATACATATGTAAATTAACCTATATACAACAATTCAGTCATATACTATGCAAGTTTATATCCTCTACACATACAAGCATTTTTGTGAAATCAAAGAGCATAGTTACATTGTGTTAACATAAATAGCCAAACCAGGAAAAAAGATAACCTAGAGCTCATCAATCTCAAAAATCATTAAGTATGCAAAGATATTCCTATATTTTAAACTACATTGTAATGTGTATTTCTGGTCAGACTACACAGCATATCAAATACTGACCTGATATTATGTTTATATTTTGATAAGTGTAATATAAACTGTTTTCAAATGATAAGATATGTATTTATTTATAACTTTTATGTTGGATTGGTATAAAATTGCTTGCGAAATTTTTTCTAGTAATAACTTATGAAATATATTATGAAAATAATAACAAATATTGTTTAGGCCCATTATTCAGAGGCATTTAATGTAGTTTTACTTTTAAATACAACTAAGGGACTGATTTAGTAGGTGTTTAATAACTCTGAGAGTGGGAAACAAGTAATTAAAGATATTATTTCTCTCTAGTGTTACAATATGGTAGTGTCAGAAGAAACACAGCCCACTGTGGAAGGAGATGCAGCAATAAGTAAGAAAGCTGCAAAGAAAGCTGCCAAAGCTGCGGAGAAACAACAAAAGAAAACTGAGCATAAGGTACTTTAAATACTCACATTTTAAATAAAGCTAAGATAAAAATTACAAAGATATGTATAATTTTAAATAAACAAAAGTGTTATGTCTAAGTTATATGTTCTTTCAGGCTATGCCTCGCGCTATTTCATCTATGCTATGCGAAATTTCATCGAAATCCGTTCAGCCATTAAGCCACAAACAAACATGCATCAAAATTTCCACATTTAAAATATCAGTGATAAGATTTATCTCATTAGTAAGAAAAAGTAAGCAAAGTGTAGGCCAAAGAAAAATGTCCTGGCTCCAAAACCTACGAAAGTGGTTCGGAATGTTTAGACTATGGTGTCAAGAATGCAAGTTGCCCTAATGATGCACCGAACTTTGAAAGAAGATGGCACTTTAAGAAGAAGTAACATAATATCTGTTATATCGTAGTTTTGCTAATAAGTCAATTTATCTCCAGGCAGCATCAGTACAGCAACCAACAGAGGCACCAGAGACTGACTGCTCGGAGGGAAAGTATGGGGTCTGCAAACTGATCCAGTCAACGGGAGAGCACCGAGATAGAGTGTACATTGATGTGGTGGACCTTGGAGTGGAGTTGGATGGACAGGATGTATGGGTTAGAGGTGAGAACTTCGAAGACTAGCTTTTGCATGTGACTTTGTTCGTACATAATTAAAAAGAAATTTTAGTAATAGATATGGCCTTTGATAATTATAATGTGGCTTCTAATGACAGAAATAATTTTGAATATTGTATTATCTGTGGTTAACATGAAAATACAAATATTTTGTCTTGTCTACTATGGAATGTTATAATATTGCCTTAGTTTTTTTTTATTTGAATGTGTTTTTTATGTTTTATTTGCTATGTTTCCAGCCCGACTGCACACGTCGCGTGCTAAAGGTAAGCAGTGCTTTGCTGTGCTGCGCCAGAACTCCAGCACGGTGCAGCTGCTGGTCAGCGTCAGTGAGGAGAGGAATGTCAGCAAGCAGATGGTGAAGTTTGTTGGCAGGTCAGTGTACATCTACCTATACTAACATAATAAAGCGTAAACACACTACTTTGCTAGGTTGTCATAAATTACAGTGTATTTATAAAAAAAATTTTTTTATAAAAAGCCCTTTACTCAAGACACGCTTTAGGCTGTATATTTACGCTATTAAACTTGGTAGTAAATAATTAGGGAAAAATCATAATGCGGGAAAGGGACAACAACTACAAGCTGACAACATCAAAGAAGCAAGGTTGCTGGTAACGGTAATTGTTATCCAATGTCAAAGACTTTCATTGTCATCTGTGCATTTAAATTTTGTTTTTAATTTTCATTTTTAATTGTATATTTCATAAAAGGGAATATGCCTGTGTTTTTTTTAAACGATTCTACTTGTTATAAAAAAAAACAGAAAAAAAATTACTCGAAAGTATTCAACCATTGAGCTAGAAATAATAAAATAAAATTACGTCCATTTTCGTATGAATAAAACGCGACAGAAGTTGGCATGAGACACGTGACGTCAATCGTCATTGTAATTATTAAATTTTGCCACTAAATCACATTGCAAGAAAAAATTTTTATAATGATGCGGATGAAGTCACACGGGAACAGCTAGGATAAACCAGAATGTATGGTACTGTCCAGTATAACGAAGGAGTCGATAGTGGATGTGCGGGGCCGCGTGGTGAAGACCAGCTCCCCCGTGGAGGCGTGCAGCGTGCGCGCGGTGGAGCTGGTGGCGGAGCAGGTGTGGCAGGTGTCGGCGGCGCGCGCGCAGCTGCCGCTGCAGATAGAGGATGCATCCAGACCGGAGAAGAGTGATGTGAGTACTGCTCTAGGTCTACTGCTCCTATAATTCTAACATGACTTTGATTTACCTTAGATATGTTTAAACGATTTTTGATAAAACTACTAATGCTATGTTTTTGTTTACTTTTCTAGTTAGGTTTGTTTAATAAAAGCAAAAAATGTCTAGTGTTTTAGAAAATAACATAATAGTATCAACATTGTTGTACTTAGGTACTCAGTCTACCGATTACTGCTAGGAATCGCGCTTATCTATACTTCTATGTTGATATTTTAAAGAGGAAAGTTTTGTATTTTTGTATTTTTGCATGTATTCAATTCATGTAAAAAATATTAGGTCGATTTAAAAAAAATCTTTCATCTTTAGAAAGGTATTTTATCTGTGTGTAACATAAGTTATGTTATTTTAACACGGACAAAGTCGCGAGCAACAGCCAGTCTATACTAATATTACAAAGAGGAAAGATTTGTATTTTTGTATACATTGAAATAACTCAAAAACTACTGAGCCGATTTTAAAAAGTCTCACCATTAAAAAGCTATGCTACCAATTGCAATGTTCTTTCACAATTAAAATCTTTACTGTACTTTATCTCTAAGTAACATAGGCTATATTTTTTACTATTTTCTAATTTCACGTGGGTGAAGTCACGAGCAATAGCTAGTATATTTTTTTTTTTGATTTAGGACCCTGAGGCGTTGAAGATTCGTGTGAACCAGGACACACGTTTGGACAACCGTATCCTGGACCTCCGCACTCCGGCTAACCAGGCCATCTTCCGCGTGGAGGCTGGCGTCTGCAGACTCTTCAGGGATATCCTCACCAGGAAAGGTATGTCTTCATTGACCTTGATTACTCAAACCTTGGTAACTTAAAAACCTCTCTAACTTTAAAAAAAATTATGTTCCCTTCCCATCAGAGCCCAAAACCTCTATAACATAGACCTTTGATAACTTAAAACCTCTATAACTTAAATTATTTTGTATGTTCCTTTGGACTTTAACTTATCTGATGTTAATTAATATCTATTTACTATTTAAGGCATTTTTTTCTATTTACCTGATAATCTAATTGTGATATTTATCTTCACAAGGCGTTGATATAGCGGCCACCTGAATCCGCCGAAATGGCGAAGCGTTGCCATTCAAAGACATTCGCAATAGCGTTGCGTTGCCTACTCTTAATCTCTACAAAGTGTTTGTAATATCAAAAAAAAATCCAGATTTCGGGAGAACTGTGTATTTGCGTTGCTAGTAACGAAAATCGCATTTAATTTTTTTTGTCT
>NW_013525269.1:402772-403792 GCF_000836215.1 Papilio polytes | reverse complement strand
ATAGGTTTTGTGGAGATACACACTCCGAAGATAATATCCGCGGCGTCGGAGGGCGGCGCGAACGTGTTCACAGTGTCGTACTTCAAGTCGTCAGCGTTCCTCGCGCAGAGCCCGCAGCTGTACAAGCAGATGGCGATCGCAGCTGACTTCGATAAGGTAATTTCATACCAGTGGTAGGCTCTACCATCTACGCTTTAACATCTTCGCACTGTATAGTGGTTAATAAATAAATAATACCACGACCACACAGAAAACAGGCGTCAAATGGAAGCAATTCCGTGTACAGTCTGAAGAGTGTGGTGCCGGAGGCCTAATTTAGTCTTTTTCCCTTTCCGCTCTTTTCTTAAGAGGAAAGGATGGGAATGAAAAAATAAAATAAAATAACATTTAATCTTATCACCACTACAACACAATTTGGAATAAGAGAAATAAAACCACACAACAAAGTAATTAAAATGTGTATGCAGTGCTGACCGGATTTGATGATTTGATAAAAAGTGGATTTGATGGTGAAGGGGACGCATAGGAAGGGGAAATGTCCTCTTTATATGCGTCTCCTCCGTCAATGAAGGGTAGACAACGCTGCAATTGCGGATGTCTATGAGCAGCGGTAGCTTTTCATTTCGGTGGATTAAGGTGACCGCTTGCTCGTTTGCCACCTTATCTTATAAAAAAACCAACTTAGTCTCTACGTAGGGTACAGTATGTGCTGCTCTTCCATACAGCTATCATCTTCATCAGCCTTTATCTGTCCATTGCTGGATATAGGCCTCAATGCCTTCCACAAAATGGGATCCTCCGCTTTTTGCATCCAATGACTTTCCGTCGTACGCACTCAGAGATCCACCCTCATCATCAACTTGCCCTTGTCCCTACCAGTATGTGCTCTTCCATACAATTATCAGGCGCTATATAATTCACTGTTTGTAAGTGGTTTAAGCACTTGACTTGTAATCTACAGGTCTTGGGTTCGAATCCCGCTGTACCAATGTGATTTTAGATTTTTCGAATTTTCATATG
>NW_013525269.1:402072-402719 GCF_000836215.1 Papilio polytes | reverse complement strand
GCCAGCGTGGTTGACTATGGCCTAGTCACCCCTTATCAGGGTAGGCTCCGAGCCCCTGAGCCCGAGCTGGTGATGATGATGTTGATATAATTCACTCCCTTAAGGGCCTGTCTCATTACAAAAATGACGTCACTATTAGATAAGGTAACTATTTTTCCATACACACACATATTGTGATATTTCCATCACATTTTTACATGTTGGATTGTTCAGACAATTTTTGAAACCAAATTTTTCAGAATTGTTTCCACTCTGCCTGTCTTCTGTGTTATTAATAGTTTTTGTCCCTTTCCCACATTTCGGCTTTTCCCAAATAATTTAATCCCTATGTTTACTAGCGTGAAAATATTCAGCCTAAAGCGTGTCGTAAGTGTAGAGCTTTTTAATAAAGAAAGTATTATTAACAAATATGCTGTAATTGCTAACATCCTACGCCACGAAGTAGTGTGATTACGCTTTATTATATCATACTTCATACTAATATTATAAATGCGAAAATTTAGATGGATGGATGGATGTTTGTTAGAGTCTGTAGCCTAAACGGCTTAATGGATTTTAATAAAATTTGGTACAGATGTAGAGGATAGTCTGGAGGTCCATATAGGCTACTTGCATTTGTTTTTTTTTTTTTTTAGTTCCATGCGGAC
>NW_013525269.1:400494-402000 GCF_000836215.1 Papilio polytes | reverse complement strand
CGGAGTTCGTGGGTCTGGACCTCGAGATGGCCTTCAAGCACCACTACCACGAGGTCGTCGACACCATCGCTGAAACATTCACTGAAATATTCAGAGGCCTGCAGGAACAGTTAGTATTATTCTATTTATTAAAAGCAATCATTTAGACCAGAAATCTCTTTAAGATATAAAAAAATAATGTTGATTTAGTACTCCCTTAGACTAGCTGTTGCACGCGACTTCGCCCGCGTGAAAGTAAAAATATAATAATAAATAGCCCATGTTACTAACAGATAAATTACCTTTCGAACGGTGAAAGAATTTTTAAAATCGGCCCAGTAGTTTTTGAGTTATTTCAATACATACAAAAATCTAAAAATATATGTCGTTCATCTTTATAATATTAGTATAGATTAGAGAGCGATTTTTATCCGAATTGAAAACAAAAATATTACATTTAAATATGTAATAATAATAATAATAACTCATTTAATCCGATCACAACATAAAATAACATAGTAATAGCAGATAAAAGATTGAGAGAATAAAAAAAAATACATGCTATGACATAGAACAACAGAATAATGAATACAAAAAGCACATACATAATTAGCAAGTGTATAAAAAAAACTGTACCGAATTCTCAAATGATTGGACGTTTTAACTATAGCTTCCACTAAACTACTTGCTTTTATTGATTTTTAATAGCTTAGTTTTAGTAATATTTGTGCAAAAAGTATTAAATAGAAAAAAAAATAAAAAGTCCACATCTGTCGGATAGTAAAGCGCTCCTAAGTCACCTTTGATTTTTTAAATCTTTTTGTAGTTCACATTCACGATTTGGCACATTTCTACCAAGAGTAATGTTTTAATCGGTGTGCCAACTTGTAGGTACGCGCGTGAGATCGCGGTGGTCGGACAACAGTTCCGAGTGGAGCCCTTCAAGTTCCTGGAGCCGCCGCTGCGTCTGGAGTTCCCTCAGGCTGTGCAAATGCTCAAAGAAGCAGGTCACACCACAAACATCTTAACTTATAGCTTTCCCGACTCCGTACGTGTGGAATATAAAAATAGCCTAAGTCTTCTTCCAGACTATCTTCTACATCTATGACAAATTTCATCGAGATTCGTTCAGCAGTTTAGGTTTTTAACTTTAACAAACAATGTATGTTTTTTTTTTCAAACTTTCGCATTTATAATATTAGTAAGTTCATAAAATACGGCTCAACTTACGTAAATAATTTGGTGTAGGCATCGACTACTTTATTATTATTATTTATAATATTATACTTTCTTGTCATTATTATTAATAATAACTCTGCTTTTAAATTTTAGTGTAATAACGGTTTTATCTCTTTAGCACCTTGTTTGAATTTTCTACAGCGTATTTTTTATCATTTCAAATTAAAAAAACGTCTAAACAGGGTTATGAAAAACTATGTAATTAGATCTCAAGGCAAAGTTTTAGCTATCTATGTATCATTTATCTTAGTTTTTGGTATTTTAAGGTAGGGCATTATAAGGTTTTGA
>NW_013525269.1:395818-400322 GCF_000836215.1 Papilio polytes | reverse complement strand
ATGCCGGACCCCAATAACCAGGTCAGTTGCTAAACTAGCTGTTGCTCGCGATTTCGTCTGCATGAACTTAAAAAATAATAAAAAAGACACACAGACGAGTTGAGTACTTCCTTTTGGGAAGTCGGTAAAAAAACAGCCTATGCTACTCGCTGAAAAATTACCTTTCTAACAGTGCAAGAATAGTAAAAAAAATTAAAATCGCCCTAGTAGTTTTGAGTTATTTCAATACATACAAAATAACAAATCTTTCCTCTTTATAATATTACTAGTTGTTCCTGTGCGACTTCATGTGCATAAAATTATGAAAATGTCATTTTATTGTTTACACATGTACAATTGTCAATCAGAATTTGGCAATCTTGCTTCCTTAATGTTGGCAGCAACTTTTGGTTTCTTTCCCCCATTAGGGTTTTTATCCAAAATATTTACCCCTTAAGTTTAATGGCTTAAAAATATATAGCCTAAAGCATGACGCAAGTATAGGGCTTATTATTAAAAAAATATGCTGTGATTACTGACATCTTAGGTAACAAAGAAGTGCGAGTTTACGCTTTATTATAATAGTATAGATTATGATTTTGTTAATCTAGCAATTATTGTAACAATATTTCAAATCAAATCGAATTGAAAATGTAATATTATGTAACAAGGAGAACGTTAGTTATGAGTGTGGTACACATGTAGAGGTGGACCTAGAAAGAGATGGATGGATTGCGTGAAACTTGACATGATCAAAAAGAGTGATGACTGAGATGACATGATAGAGTTATGTGGAGGACAAAAACCTGATGCCCACTACGGGAGTAGGATAAGTTGGAGGAAATGATGATGATTATATTGCAGTTTTTAATTTTTTATTTTGGTTTCAGCGCGTGTCGAACTCCTACGACATGTTCATGCGCGGCGAGGAGATCCTGAGCGGCGCGCAGCGCATACACGACCCCGACCTGCTGGCGGAGAGGGCGCTGCACCACGGCATCGGTCTCTAATACACAATTGCTATCTTTTTTTAACATTTGTTACTGACAGACATACATAGACGATACAACAAAAAAAAATTTCACCGGTACTTTCTCTGAAAGGTACTATGTTAGTCAAGTGACCCTACAATTTCCTCAAAGGCAACGCTGTAGTTCCTCTGTTGTATGTCTATGGGCGTCGTTAACCACATTTCTGTTAACGCCACTCCATTTGGCCCCTTTTATTATATAAAAAAATAGTGCCACCTCATTTTATATTGACTTCTAAAATAAATTATATATATCTAAATTACAGATGGTTTTGAGTATCAATAGTCAGATTATGTGAAAATGTTTCAAATAAGTGTCAATAATGCCTCCTCTATATTATGAATCTCTTTGGTTAGTGTGTACGAAGTTTTAGTATTACCTTCGCCTTGAGTGCTAACTCCACCTTCGTTTTAATTTTGATCTGTATATAATACGCTAAATAATTACACAAACCTTTTAAGCAATGTTTTTCAAGTAAATGGGCTTTAGCCGGTACTGTTTGTTAATAAAGTTTTAATTTCGCAGATGTGAGCAAGATCGCGGCCTACATTGAATCGTTCAGACTGGGCTGTCCTCCGCATGCAGGTAAATATTGTTTCTCTAATTATTTGATTATGTTACACTAGCTTTCGCCCGCGACTCCGTCCGCGTGGTATTAAAATAAACAAAAGTGAGTAGCCTATGTGTTCTTCCAGACTATCCTCTACATCTATGCCAAATTTCATTGAGATCCGTTCAGCAGTTTAGGCTACAAACTCTGACAAACATCCATCCATCAAAACTTTCACATTTATAATATTAGTAAGATTTATTCATAATTGGTCTCTAAGTACACACAATACATCTTTCTTGATATATTATTATTCCAAGCTGTAAACTTTAAAATATTGCTGATTTGTCAAATTTACAACTTATTTATATATTGTTGATCTATATATTTTGTGTCTATTCTGAGTGGAATTTAAAAAAAAACAAGGAAATCTTAATTCTGAAGCACATTCATCGAAATTTGTAGTAATATTTATCTATGATTTCGCATTTATAGTATAACAACCTTACAAATAAACGCGGTATAAAGTTAAAGTTAGGAATAAACTGAGTATAAGCAAAATTTGTACTATTTTTTTTAGTAAGGCTGTAAGAATTTAACAGATTCAAACTAATAATGAAATATCTATTTTTAAATTCCCCAGGTGGCGGTATAGGTCTGGAGCGTGTAGTGATGCTATACCTAGGTCTAGACAACATTCGCAAGACATCGCTCTTCCCGAGAGACCCCAAGCGAGTCACACCTTGAACTATAATTGTTCATTTACACTTGTTTATAAGATTATATTGTCAATAAAATGTTTATACCCTTTAATGTTTTTTTTATTTAACCCGAGCTGTTGCCCGCGACTTCGTCCGCGTGGTATTAGAAAACATACGAACTATATAAATTACAAAAAACTACGTATCCTTCGGGAACCGGAAATGCCTCGGGGATGAAGCTTTTCCCATGTGTATTCCAGACTTTGTTTTATATCTGTGCCAAATTTCATTAAGATATGTTGAACCGTTGCAGAATGATCATGTAAACATTAAAAAACTAAATTAATGAATCCTACGGGAACCGTAACTATTCCCGGGATAAAAAGTAGCCTATGTGTTCTTCCAGACTATGCTCTAAACCTGTGCCAAATTTCATGGAGATACGTTCAGCCGTTTAGGCTACAAACACTAACAGACATCCATCCATCCATCCATTAGTAAGATTAAAATACAATTGAAGAAGAGATTAAAAAATGCAGTTTTCACTTTAGATATATCAATTTAAATTGTAAGTACTTATTACGGGTACTCAACTCATATCAACTCGCTCAAATCATTTACATTGTTTAGTTTCGTTTTAAAAAAGAGAATTCCGAAAACATGGAATTTTATTTTTAGTGGTAACCCTAAATGGCTCTTGTCAATGTCAAAAAATTGTTACAAGACCTATGTAAATGCTAGGATCTGTGTCTATCAAGTCAAACTATAAATTTATAATTTCTGTCCACCTCTCTACATTAAAAACGTAATCATAAGCATCTACACCTTCAGTTTTAACTAAACTGTCAAATTGAATTAAAAGTGCCTTTCTAAAGGTTTTTGTAATGTTTTTTTTTTATTATTAGAGGGATCAAGGTATCAATACAATAAATTATGCACAAATTAATATATTTTTATTATAAAATCCTATTAATTAAGTAACTGTTACATGATTAAGTAATCAAAGTTAATGCTTAAACTTTACAAGGAAGTTGAGCACTGCCTAAGTACATCACAATTATTTTTTTATTAAAAAGAATTAAGTTGGAACACAATTATTGAGTTATGTCTAAGAAATACATTTTCTTAGGAACTGCTTACCAAAAAAATAAAACTAAGGTAGTGTTAAGCACCGGTTTTACATGGAAAAGTGCAAATGAGTCAAAAAAATTATAAATACATATAGCATTTGCTAAAGTTTATTACTTTTTGAAAACATATGAAATTATGATTTAAATACATATATCTTTATATATACATCTTTGTATAATCATAATAATAAATTTTATATTCCAGAAAAAGATGCTTTTAAATAATTTCTTGATGTTTCAAACACTTGTTACACTACGGTAGAACCTCGATAAGTTAAAGTCCAAGGGAAGCACAAAATATAAATTATAGAGGTTTTAAGTTATCAAGGGTCTATGTTGTAGAGGTTTTGGGCTCTGATGGAACGGAACATTATTTTTTGAAGTTATAGAGGTTTTTTTCCAAGGTTTGAGTTATCGGGGTTCTACTGTATATTGGTTTTCTAAGCCATTTATGTTGAATAATTGATGAAATTGATTTTAAAAACTTTGCTAACATAGTAATTACTGTATTTAAATGCCTGTCAATGATTTAAAATTAAAAATAGACACACAATTTCTTGTACTTAACACGATTCGATTACTGTATTCGATTAACACTGATAGCCTATAGTCAATATAACCCGTCCGGGTTTCAACAACCCAATATCATTGAAATTAGGAAAGAAATCACTTACATTTTAAATTCGTCGTACACAATTCACTTTTAGTGCGTTCACTAAGTTTCACAGTTGGTTATATAATTTGACACTGGTTAGGGGAACATTTTCACTTAAAACACATATCACTGTTGTCATTAAGGCTTCACCGAAAAGGTTCAACCTTCACCAACAAGGTTGAGTTTGCACCAAAAGGGTTCAACCTTCACCAATAAGGTTGAGATTGCACCAAAAAGGTTCAACCTTCACCGATAAGGTTGAGATTGCACCAAAAAGGTACAACCTTCACCAATAAGGTTGAGATTGCACCAAAAAGGTACAACCTTCACCAATAAGGTTGAGATTGCACCAAAAAGGTTCAACCTACACCTTTATAGTTGTCTGCAGCACAGAGGTTCAGGATTCACCGAAGAGGTTCTTGAGGTCATGCTCGTAGAGTGCAATGACCAGCATCACA
>NW_013525269.1:375240-394524 GCF_000836215.1 Papilio polytes | reverse complement strand
TACAATACAATATTTTCATATAGCTGCAAAACATGAAGCTTAATATCTATGCCACAATTTAAATGTAGAACGCCGTTTAACTCACCTCAAAATTACAGTATAACTGTCACCATCCTTCAAATCCTTAGCCCCTTCTTCTTTATGATTGATATTATTCATTTCTACGACAGCAGGATTGGTCTCAGCTTTCAGCAGCCAATCTTTCGCCGTCGGCTCGTTCTCCTTTCCCTCCTGATTGAGGGCATTCGAGGACACCACGCTGACGGAGTTATTATGATTCTTCTGCGCCTTCGGACTCGGAGGGACACCATCTCTCACGTGATGCTCATCATGAGTATCAGTATCGATCTCATCGTAACAGTAAGGATACTCCGAATACTTGTGCTTACAAGTTTTCATTGTTGGATCTCCTTTTTCATCTCTCTTAAAGATCTTCATAATATTATTCGATGTGGAATTCGTTGTCGGTTTACCATCTGTAGAACCTACCGCCTCATCTTTTAACACTCGGACTCTCGACGGCAGTTTATCTTCTTCCAACTTCTGCCTTCTCTTCCTCCACTCTACGACAACTGTTAAACCCTTTTCGGTGAAATAGAAGAACACTACGCCCAACATAGCTGCCAGACCCTTCCACATGCCATCATCATGCGAGGCTCTGGTTTCAACACCGGTTTCCTCGTGACTGCTGTGATTATGTTCCATTGGGCTCATAGCATGAGGCATTAAGTGTAAAAGAGCATCCCCACATAACGTACCAACAGCTAAAGCTACTAAAAATTGTAACAAATGATTATAATATGTTTTGTGCATTATAGGAATCACCGCGACACCTAGCAACCCACAAGCACTAATCGCGAATATACTTAGAGAAGAATACAACCAAACTGTGTACATATTCTTAGAGTACGCATTCTCTAAAGGTTTGAGATCCTTGTAGTCTATTCTATAAGGTATGTTAGCTTCTTTAACACAGCCAGATTTTTCTAGTGAGGTACCGGCCAGCTTTTGATAGAGTAAAATGGGACAGATGGCTTGTAACGTGTCCCCAGACACGGAGGTCTCGCCAGCGTGTTCAGAGGCGCTATGCTCGTGTTCACCGTGGCCGTGATCATGGGGTTTTAACCTAGTGTTCACCGTCGTTACTAATTCTTCACTGCTTACACACTGTAAATAAAATATGAATAATTTACGACTAATAGAAAAGAGCCTGATTGTCTTATACATTTTAGTTAAGAATTAGGGGATTTTTATAAAGCTTTCGTCACTTACATTAACAACATCCTCTTTGGTTTCCGTCTCGCCATAGAAGTACACTTTCCGCTCAACTTTCTGTACTCCACCTTCAACTAATTTATGCAGGTCCAAATCTTGCAGCATTCTATTAAAACCTGTCATATTCATAGTGGTTGTGCCCGCATCACCATATATACTGAAGATCTGTTCCACGTACGCATTCGGATTCACATTTCTGACTTCTCTCTTTCTTCGTATCTTGTCCAATTTAAATTGATACCTCTGTCTGGAGTCTATTCTTCGTTTACCAAGGTCAGCCATCATGTGTTCGGTGTTTTTGATTTCTGGTTCATAGGAGACGATGTCTTTGCGTGTATCCACGTGGGAGCCGCATGTATGCGCTGCACACAGCAGACAGAACATGCATACTGTTACCAGATGGTGGGACATCTTTACCTTCTTTACCTGTTAATCGTTGCAGTTGTAAATTATGATGGATCTTAATCCATCTGTTTATTGAATTGTTGAAGCGTCACGATATGGACATAGCTCGATCTGTGAACAAATAAATAAATTAAGTACTGAGAGATTTTAACTAAAGATCGAATCGAAGCACATTAAGGTTTCCATTGTATTATTCATTTGAAACTATTAACGTATATTACAGCTTATGATCTATGCTTATCGTAATTCTGATTAATTTAGCCTAGACAGGCTATAATTGTCCAGATAAAATGCATTATGAGTTGGCAGAAACCTAAAATTTTACGTTACTAAAAAAACAATTTCTATAAATTAAAACTATTTCAAATCATTTAATCTAATTATAATCACAGATAAATTCCGAGACTGAAATACGAGAAGGCGCGTAAAAATCACAGACGGTTTCTTTATATAAACTGTAGCGTTTAGTGTCCAAATATGGAAACTTCTCGAATGCGATCGCAGTATCAACTCGTGAGTTTTTACTGCTGAAACATTTGCACAAAAACATATAGCGATCTCTTTCATATCCTTGAATAGAGTGAGACAACATGTTTGTATAGATATATCTGCAGTGAAAACGTATTTAAAATCTTCATATTACGACCACACATTGTGGGGTACAATGTCAACTGCTGACCGTATGATATCTGATTATAGGGTAATTGTAACCCAACGCCTTACATTATTATGATAATGTCATTGTTTTTAGTATGTACTACCTTTCGTCCGCGAGTCCAACCGAAAAAAAAGTAGCCTATGTTTTTCCAGACTATCTCTACATCGGTCAGTTTTTAAAATCGGCCAAGTAGTTTTCACGTGAATTAAATACATACAAAAAGACAAATCTTTCCCCTTCACGTCACTTTCAGTTGTCGGATCGGTGATATCGAAGTGGCCACGTCTGCCGCTTGTCAGTTTTAACGAGCTCAAGTAACGGACATTATAATAATCACTGAGAGTACCACCAGACAGACAAACCAATTGCTTTGTTCCACTACGCTCTATCGTGTTACCATCAGAGTCAAGGCATTCGTATGGAAATATATTATCCTTCTTCTAATTCTCTCTAAAAATAGAAACAGATGGGATCAAGCGTTAGTTCGTATAACAAAAAAAAAAACAACAATATTTCCATACTAGTATTATAAAGAGGAAACATTTGTTTTTATGTATATTAAAATAAGTAAACAACTGCTAGGCCGATTTCAAAAATACTTTCTCCTTTAAAAGCTACGTTATCTGTGAATAACATAGGTCATGTCTGTAACTAATTTTAATTCCGCGTAGACGAAGTCGCGAGTAACAGTTAGGTTTAAATATAAAAATTACTACAATGGTATTTGACGATACGATTGTTAATTTTGTAAATTATTTTTCTTGTATTAAAAAAACTTAACCATATTTAAACTTTCCTCAACGCTAATCAATAGATTCTCTTTACAGATATATTTACGTATTCCTATAGGTTTATCGGTACATATTGTACGGTCACAAGTGGAACAGACCAGTGTCTGCGCGGGGGACCAATCGATTTGTTCCGTCGCTCATTGTGGACTAACGAGCCATTACAACTGGACACTCGATATGTACATCTTTATATTGACACCAAAACATTACCGGACTTGTAACATAATAGACTTTGCTGTCTATCATACTCTTTGAAAAAAGTAGAGATCGCAATACTTTTGTACTTTGTAATGAAGATCGGCGTAAAATTACTCTTATAACTAATAAGTTACAAACGTATTAAGTTTAGTGTTAAGGCTATATCGCCTTAACTTAGACGGGGTTATTAATTTTGTAATTAAAACTTGGACAATTAACAAACTTCTCAACTGTAACAACCGTAACAAGTTACACATGCTATTCAAATATACTATAGTAAAATACTAATATTATAAAGAGGAAAGATATATTTTTATTGTATTGAATTGAAATACAAAAATTCTTCCACCATTAAAAACCTACGTTACCTCTGTAACATCTAACTAATATTATAATTATAAATGCGAAAGTTTAGATGGATGGCTGTTTGTCAAAGTTTGTAGCCTAAACGGCTGGACGGATCTCTATAAAATTTGGCATAGACGTTGAGGATAGTCTGGAAGTACACTTAGGCTACTCACTGTTGTTGTTTACAATTTCAAGCGGACGGAGTCGCAAGCCAAAACTAGTAGGCTATATTTTATTAATACGTGATGACATCGCGATCATACTATACTATATTATGACGCTAATATAAGTATTCCGGACTGCCAAAAGCTATAAGGAAATTTACGTTAATTGTCAAAGACTACATTTAAAGTATTCATATGTATTTTAGTGCTCATAATGTTTAATCTTCATATGGCGATGTCGCACAGCGCCCCTAGGGGCTGTCGTGTCAAACGGACATATGCTTGCACGATAGTGCAACTATTCATTTTCTAAATATTAAATTAATAAGAATAACGCTTTAAAAAAAAACAGTATTCATGATACTCTATGATACTCCATATAGGAATGCGACTACTACGTTCTTGCGAGTATAAATGTCACTCAGAGTTCTTATGAGGTTAATTAGGGGGTGTCTAGGCGATCCACGACGCCCATTCCAAGACAACAGTAAATAATGCTGATACGTTGGTGGTCTTTGTGAAAGAGATATCTTATTGAAGGACCATAAGTCACATTGGTTTGTAAGTAACGGACAGATCGTTTAATAACCCTATGGGCGGAAAATTCTGCGAGATCCACACCGTTGAGGAACGCAGGGCATTCAAGTGGTGTGGATGTTACCTGGCGATTTATCGTGTCATCCGATGACAGAACTCGCCAGCAGAAATCTAGAGAGATCCTCGAAATACACCCAGTGGTAGAAATGATAAAAAATGCGGAGGGACCTGACGTTACTCGGCAAAGCCAGATAGTCCAGCCTGTAAAAGCTCAGTCGACAATTCGAGTCGTTTTATATTTTTATTTTAATCAATATCAATAACTTGATAAATATCCACCGGAAATACGACCGCGTAAAAGAGTAAGTGCAAATATTTTTCACGACAAAAATATTTATCCATCTTTCTGATAACCGAAAAGGTGCGATTGCCAAAAATAACTATATTTGCCAGTGACGCAGGGCCGGCGTTAGGATAGAGCGCTTGAGAAACCGCCCAGGGCCATGGACGGAAAGGGGCGTCACAGGTTTGCAAATCACACAGTTTTACATAACCTTGTTTACACCCCCTAAAAAGAGTCCCCCTAAGTCTAGCCATGAAACCTAGTAGCGCTAAAACCGTTACTAAAGTGACAGATAAGTATATATTAGTCATTATTAGTACTTTCATTATCTTATACTATGAAAATATTTTAGATTTTACTGAATCATTTGAACGTTTGGTTGAATTGACGTTAAAATTATGAAGTATGTATAAAACCACAGAAACTAACCAAAGGCCAATTAACCCTACTAACTAGCTTTTAAACACTCCGAGGCATAATAAGAATCGAATAACACCCTACAAGCAAAATCGGTACAGCCGTTTCTACCTTTGACTAAAGCGCACAACCGTTGTGCGATTGTCGATTGTTTCGAAATCTATTCAACTGTTTAATTGCACAACTAAAAATCGATTACCTCCATATAAGCTCATAGGAATCAAAGCAAGACTAAACAGTTGTGCGATAGTTTAATTTCAGGTGTGCGCACGCTCTAAGCGAGATCACGATTTTGTCGGTTAAAAACACAGAAGCAATTAGTAGAAGTTTAAAGATACGGTATATCTAGTAGGTTAGTAGAACGTCATTATCAACTTCCCGTGCTAAAACTAGGTGACAGACGAACGGACAAACATATTTTTGTAACACCTTCAAAATTGATAACGCCCAAACTATATCTAGATCCAAAGTATATCGCGACCACTTCACTTACATCGCTCGAGATATCGATAAAGCTTGTTTACTTGATACCAAGTAAAGTAACTTAAGTATAAGAATATAAATAAACTACGCGTACGTTAAATATGTGAAGGGTCTTGTAATAACATAAAAACTAATTAAAACCTAACCCTCGACGAATTCAAAAAGTATCAACTCTAACTAACACGTGTCAAATAAAATAACTAACAACAATCCTCCCGTTTTGGAATCGAACACGACTCACCTTGATACAACCCGGCCACTGACCCACAATTCACATGAAAAACCTCGTGCGATACAATTTAACCGAACATGTTATAACCGCGTGGTTGCAATTTTCACGTATACTATACTATAGTTATATACTATAGTTGTTTGCGTTTATGATTTTAAAGTGAAAAGTTGCGCAATTTGTGCTCCGAACAGTTTAACGACCTAAATTATTTAGTACTTTACTGTTTCCTATTTTTAGAGTGGCCTTTCACAAATTGAACCTAAATAGGAGCCACCAAATACGTACTAATCTGAGTTCTGTGTTTATGTTGTCGGTAAATTGTTAAATTTTTATAGTATATTCATAATTAAATACTACGCGCGATTTTAATAGACACTAAAGGCGACGCTTAATACAGATTTAACTTAAAAAAAAAACAAAACGGCCTGAAGACTATCTGAGGTAACAAAATGCTATATTACATTTAAATAATTCGAGCAAAACTGGATTGAAAACTAGTCAATACGTGATTATATGCTACGTAAGTGACAAGGCCAAGACGTAGTGAGGCCTGAAATGACGTGGTCAGAATTGAAAAATATTCTGACGTATTTGATATGTGGAACAGATGCACGGACAGAAGAGAGTTTTATGTAGGAATTTTCCGATTCGAAATTACACGAGCTAATGTTTCTGGAATCACGTAGGTAGTTTTACTAATTGTAATTGAAAAATAAAAAGAAAAACATTGGAAAAGATGAAGTATTAAAAATATTTTTTCATGAAAAGTTTCAGAGGCTTCAAATCATTTAAACATACATAATGTATACATAAAAGACTGTAAATAGTTTTAATCAAACAATATATAATATAACTTACATAATTCAGCTAACGGATGTAAATTTCAAGGATGAGGCAACGATAAAATACGTTACCTATACAACGAAGGCCCTTGACTGTTCTCCGTTAGTCGTTACGCGGCGTTATAATACATCAGCCTCCGCTTGCCTCCAACGAAAGACAAGGACAAAACACTAACCAATTTACGCTGACCAAAGATCAAGGTAAAATGGACTTTAACACATGCACATAGAGCATACGTCATTAACATATTCATGCCATACGAATTTATAATTCATCACAACGTTAAAATGAACGCTAAATCAGAGAATATTGAACTTTATTTTTAAAGCAGTAAAGTTCATGTCACTGGTATTGACGTCACAAGTTTACAAGTTGCAAACGTCTATGGGTTAAGCAAAAATAAACTTTAATACGTTACAATAAAGGGGTATGTTAGTGCAATTAACGGATGGAAAAGGAATCGCAACATGCCTACATTTATAACCGCGTGACTCAGCTCTCGTGTTGCGAACTAACGAAATAACGATAAGGCTCTTCGAACACCACGTTGTATGGGAAACCGCGTGTAGGACGAGAGCAATTCAAGACCATGCATGTTCAAACAAATCCACACACGCGGTGCAGTAGGAAATAGTAGGTGTTTAGTTGCATTACAGGAAAAAATATACTAAATATTAACTGTTTTACGAAATGAGTGTATTTGAGGAAGTTTGAGAGTAGCCCCAGTGGTAGAGAAAGTAAGGTGTAAAAGGTTAAGATGGTATGGGCATGTTATGAGGAGGGATAAGTTGCATGTTACAAGGAGAACGTTAGTTATGAGTGTGGTACACTGGTAGAGGTAGACGTAGAAAGCGATGGCTTGCGTGAAAGATGACATGATCAAAAAGAGAGTGATGACTGAGATGATGTATGATAGAGTTATATGGAGGACAAAAACCTGTTGCGACCCAACGAGAGTAGGATAAGGAAAGGATGAAGATTAACTGTTTCATCATACTAGTATAAAACTATACGGTTACGAGTCAGTGTACGAAGGGCCTTAATTCGTTAATCTACAGTGAAAAACGTGCGTCCATTATCGAAAACGGATATAAATTCAATTAATGGGAATGGATTATATTTAATGGCAACTCTTGGTGATAAACCACACAACTATATCAGCAACAACACGGGAAAAACCTTAAAATAAAAATTAAAAACGATATTTGGAGTAACGAGGGGGAAAATCCTTGAAATACCAAAGAATCACATGTGAAGCCTAGTCCTTATAGGATCCAGGTGGTCTAATAATCTAACGCCGGCAATACACATGTCAGTAGATACTTGCATGCCAGGTATGTGCCAGCTATAGGCTTGTGTGAATACTAACGTGGGTGCAACATACTGGCATGAAAGTCGATAACAGGATATTTGATTTCAAGAAAGCTATATACATACATATATCAAGTTGACGGGGAAATAGGAGGTACGAAGCTTGACACTGGACACGTCATATTTCATAGAGTCTCGTCGACAATTTACTGGAATGTGCATGGTGTCAGTAGTTTATCTGCATGCCAGTATTACCCCATTATACATACAAGTGTATTCCACCTTAATACATAGCCGTTACAGAGAAGAGAAAATTCATACGTAAAAGAGTGCTGCGTGGTTGACAGAAATAGTTTAGAATCGTTGCTCGTTGTAACGAGGTACGCGGGAGTTGCCGACAGTAGGGAGGGGGGGAACTTCCTCCCAAGCCAGTCTCATGTTATAGTGTACGCGTTTTAGTACCTAAGTGACACATATTTGTTACCGTGTTACTCCTAAACGCATAGACTAACGGCGGTGAAAGTTAAATAAATGCAAATAACATAGTTCTTGATATATTTTGACTAAATATAAATACCATAGATATACTTAAATCTCTTTACATTTCAAATATTATACCTTACTATAGGTACTTCTAACAGGGGTTCTCAACAAAGGTCTGTTGTTTGCGGACCCCTGTTTTAAACTCCCAACAGTCGGGTCGCATTCGCAGACGTTCAAATAACCACAGGCGTCCTTCCTTTGGTACGTTGAACCGAAACACCTTGGTTCGCGGTACTAAGTTTTTTTCTCATCTCTCTTGGATCTGTCTACCAAAAAATAATACCGAACATTCGATTTTGAACATTAATCAAAAGTAATAGGAATGTTATAGAGCCAGACGAACAGACAGCATTGTAGTTTTTTTAAAAATGAATTTTATAACTAGTGTTTGACCACGATCTCATCTTAAGTATAGGGTTGTCACATTTTCATATTTGAGCGATTTTTTGTTCCACGGTACCCATATCGTATACGAAAAACTAGACTAAACTAAAGTAAGTCACAAGTTTCTAGTTATCTTGTCAGTCTTCGTGTGTACGCTTATTGAATGTTGACAACCCTACTGTGCAGTGTTTAAAATAAAGTGGCTCGTCGTATCTAAACGGTGGTGGAACAACAAATATGTTATTTTAGTTTAATTAACAAACATGATTGCATTTTAATTGCTTTTATACATTTTTTTATTTCAAATGATATTAGATATTCTCTTTGTATCTATATTTTCGTCTATAAATTAGTTTTGCGGTTAAAATACCCAAAGAAAGAAAATAGAGACTAAATGGTGCATGTTTTTTATATAAAAACTAGCTTTCTTCCGCATCTCCGCAAGCGAGGAATTTGAAAAAAATAACAAAAGTAGCCTATGTGTTCTTAAAGACTATCCTCTATCTATGCCAAAATTCAGTTTAGGCTACAAACCCTAACAAACATCCATCTAAACTTTTGCATTTATGTTAGTAAGAAGAAAGATGTTTATCTTTGGAATTCAATAATAAACGTTTCTAAATACATGTAAAACTACATAGGAAAAGTTTAAACGCGTTCAATATTTCTCAAAAGTCTGTGCAAAATCAATTACATCAGATTGACGTCAAACAAGCGACGCTACGAACTACGAACCGATAACGCGTTTAAGAATATTCACGTGTTCGATTCCGCTATGATATATACTCAATTGGGGTGGACAGAGATATACAGATAAAAAAATAATCTTACTATCTCACTGATATTATAAATGCAAAAGTTTAGGATGTTTGTAAGAGTTTGTAGCCTAAACTGCTGAACGGATCTCGATGACATTTGGCATAGATGTAGAGGATAGTCGGAAAGAAGACATGGGATACTTTTTGCTTTTTTTAACTCGTCGCCTGCGAAAGCTATAAAAATTAATATCACGTCAACAAAGGATAGATTTTATCTAGATTTTTAGCTTCTTTTTTGTGTACAAATTCTAACCGTGGGAAGTAGGTAGCAAATAAAATACCTATTATTAATAGATCAAAACTATTGTCATTACGACCTCTAAGATTATAATATTTAAAACATTATCTCAATAATTCCTTGGCCTTAAATGATTATTAATTAAAAAAACAATAAAGTAAGGTTTTATCACATTTACCTTGGATTTCCACTGCCGAAACACGTGTTGAAAAAATAGTTACCTCTTTTAAAAGTAATATGAGGAGATACAGTTATATGTACACGTCTGGAAACCCATTGTAAAGTTAATAAAACGACACTTCTATCAAATAAAGAATAAAATAAAAAAGTATTATCAATAGAATCCCTTTAGACGAATAAAGTTATTGCTTCTACGTAACTTTATTCGTCTGAAAATACGAAATATTTCAAATAATCTGAGTATCGTTAAACTTACATAGACAATCGGTAATATATAATACTTGTAAATAAAAATCGCACGTTCATTTAAATACAAGATCGATAAAATTATTAAATTGTTAAGCGCGTCTACAATTTAAGCAGATGGTTCCGTATATCGCATAGAAAATAGAAAGTCCCTGCCCAGAGACCGAAATTAAAAAAGTTGCTG
The DNA here is from genome assembly GCF_000836215.1 of Papilio polytes. Lineage (NCBI taxonomy): Eukaryota > Metazoa > Arthropoda > Insecta > Lepidoptera > Papilionidae > Papilio > Papilio polytes. The sequence continues at coordinate 383,926 of NW_013525269.1, read as the reverse complement.
GATTAAGCCAAAACCTACAAAAGACTAAACATATATCTAGAAGCTTCGGTATAATATAAATGACAGTTTTCTAAAGTACGAACAGCCACCCTTTCTTACTGATTGAATAAACAAAGACAACAAGAAATATATGGCAACATCTATTACCGGCAACCTTTATAGACGTAAAGTTTCAATCTTTAGATTCATCATCTCCCTTACATTATCCTATTCCCGTAGTGTCGGTGCACCGGGTTTTCGTCCTCCATATCTCATCATCCGTCATCTGTCACTCCCTTCTTAATCATGTCACCTTTCACGCAATTCATCCATCTCTTTCTACCTCTACCTCTATCGGTATACCCCTCCACATTCATAACTAATCACTAGATTCTAAAAGCACATGTATTACGGACATTCTCTTATGTTACGTGCGTGGGCGAAGAACAGCATCCTATCTTGACTGTCCGGGAGTGCTTTCTTACAAGGTGAAACTTGGGCTCGTCGACATCACTCCCAGAGATCACCGGGAACATCAAATATCAAAGGGTTGTTGAGATTTTTAAAGTTAAGTTGGCTAAATAAGTCCTACTTTATACGTAAAATATGCGCTAGCGGGCGAGTTGATGAAAATCTAGTGCATATAACTAGGCTTAAAATTTACAAAGGCTAGTTGCTCTCTAAAATAGGGTGAGCACTTCTTTACATTCATATAAATTTTCGATACGTACAAGTTACTAAACGAGATAAAGGTAGTTCAAACAACTTTATTAGTCACTATTTACTATAGTTACTACATAAACAAATCGCTAATTTGATAATGGATCAAAATGTTATCACTTTTATATTTTCCTATGGAACCCTAACCAACGTATCACAAATAGACGTAACAATTTACTTGAAGACCATTCATAAAAACAAAGGCAAGATAATTCGCATTAATAAACAATGCGGGGAACAAATCAAACTAAATGACGTCATCAAACAAACACGACTGTAATCTTTAACAGGACAAGCAGAATACTTACAAAAATCACAAACACATAAAAAACGAAACAAAAATAAAACCAAAAAATCAATATACACTACAAACACTTCACCACAGAACAAACAAAAAAACAGACACGACAAAAAGAAAGAAATCAAACCAAATAATACTGGCAGGTTACAAACGCGCGGTTTGCGTTTCGTTGCGCGCGACTTGGCGAGCACAGCCGTGTGCTAAGTAAACATAACGACTAGACGACTGCCGATAACTCTATCGCAACGATAACGCGCCCGTTAGCCGAGTAACGTAACGCACGCCGGCGTTAAACGACATAGATTATGCAACTCATTCGTGCATTTTCTACCTAAACGCTACATTTCATGATAAGGTAAAAGTATTGTTAGAAGTTATGATGGGAAACAATTAGAAGGAACTCTTTAACGTGTTTTATTCCATTTTTGCATTAATTTTTGAATTACTTGTATATTTGTTGCAGTTATTGCATTTTTAGGTATCAAACTTGTCCACTCACTTTTAAGACGGTCCGAATGCATAGTCCAAACGTATAAGGGTATTTTGTATACAAACTGGTTTTATTATGACCTAAAAATGTAAATTAAAATCTAATATAAATTGACTACATTGTGTAACGATTGCAAGTACATATTTGTAGTCGGTTTATATTTGTTGGTTATTTATATTCAAATTGCCATAACAACTGTAACAATTGCCTGACATAGTTTTCTACCTACTTGCAATTCTGCGGGCATGCGTGATCAATGATGTAACTTAGTTAAAGTAAGGAAAAACGGATCGAGTCTAAACGGCGACATTGGAGGCCGTGTAAATACAATTTCATGGTTCGTACTCTATTCGTGGCATATAGAGCTACAAATTCAACTGGCCCGGTGGAGGAGGCGTTATTTTCGCCGTTAGTATATGACATGAAAATATAACTGTTGTTCGCGACTTTGCCCGCGTAAAATTATAAAAATAACAAAAAACATAGCCTACGTTACTCAGTGATAACGTAGGTTTTTAATTTAAAAATTCTTTTTAACAGTCGAGTTATTTCAATACATACAAAAATACAAATCTTTCCTCTTTATAACATATAACATCAGGACAAACTAAAACAAAACGGACAGTCTAACAAGGATTTTGTGGCGTTTTGAATTGACAGGGAGGTGGTATGAGCACCTATAATTCAGACCGGGTCACATAAGTTTGTCGGACTATAGTAAACTAAGCAAATACCTTCTATAGTATTGCATGTTAGTTTTGTCTTGTGTTTGTAGCTAATATTGCATTACAATAGGGCGATTGTTACCCGAGCGCATATTTACACATATTGCTGACATAACCTAACAATGACTTTATACCCTGACTTATATTACAATTATTTCAATAACAAGGTTTTTTTACATTATGTATTTTTTTTTTAATTATGAATATATTCATTTAAAAAAATCTACTTTATTTTATCATCATCACTAGCTCACGATACGTCCCCACCGAGGGGCTCGAAGCCTACCCTAAAGTTAGGGTGACTAGGCCATAGTCAACCACGCTGGCCAAGTGCGGGTTGGTTGACTTCATACATATCTTTAAATTTCTTCGCCGATATGTGCTGGTTGCATTACGATGTTTTCCTTCACCGTAAGAACTTCGGGTAAATTATGAACATATGAAAATTCGAAAAATCGAAAATCACATTGGTACATGGCGACGGAGATTCGAACCCAAGACCTGTAGATTACAAGTCGAGTGCTTAAACCACTGAGCCTCCGATGCTACTTTATTTCAATATATAATGCTAAAAGCGTATATTTGACTAAGCTATTGCGGAACTGTCTAGCCGCGCTTTGATTCTTATAAGCTTATATGGAGGTGCGCACACTACTCGATGTTTAGTTGTGCAACTAAACAGTTGAATTGGCTGTGAAACAATCGACAATCGCACGACAGTTGTGAGACGGTTTAGTCAAAAGTGTGCGCCCGCTTTACTAAATCATTTTTTTTAACTCTCGTCGATAAATATCTCTTGGGACGATAATGTTTTCTTATTTACTTATTACTAGTTTTTTAACCTTTTTAGAAACATCTGGATTTCATTGCATTATCCTCTAATCTAGCTTACAATAAACTCTAGCCAATATTCCATTATTTTAATATTTTAACCTTGCTTATTTAGTTTCTAAAATATCAACAGATCTTATTAGTTACAAAACTCCCTTTTTTGTTTAATGGCAATTTCAACATCTAAGAAGCTAGTTCCGGGAAATGTTTAGAAATTACAACATAACAAGTATATTTTATTACCCGATACGTAAAATAAAATTCAATAAATCAGCACTACGGAGAGCACTTTTTAATCGTCTTAAAACACAGAGCTAATATTCCAATGTAAAACTCGCATACAATTTTGAAAATTTCATAAAAATGAGCCCGCGTTAACTAACAGAGTACCTTCTAGAAGATCTGAATTACAACTCCAAAAGATTCATATACCACAGTACAATTCGTTTTAAAAAAATACCAAAGTATAATAACATTCAAACTTTACTAGGGCTCGCAATTTCATACTAAATACTACATGAAACAAAATGTTTTGGCGAAAAATGGTGTGAAGCGAGACAAGCCCATGCAATAAACGTGAGTAAAACAGCTTTAAACTGGTTTAAAGTTCAGTTAAAATATAACTATGAGAGGCGAAAACTGCAACCTGCCTGATGACTCGAAGTTCACAGCTCGAAAGGCACATCATAACTCTATACAGATACAAATTGAGTTTGGCTGCAAATCGGCTCACTGATTTCATTGACACTTGTGAGCAGATTTGCAGATCAATTTTAGTTATGTTACCTGTGCTATGTACTCTTCTATGGTTTCACCTAGCACACATAAGTACAGCTAACCACGAGCTGCTATTAATTTTGAATCATGTAATACACGCACGTTAGGTAACGCTACTATACCTGAAGAGAAAAATTAGGTGACCCGAGTCAGAACAAACAAGAAAAAATTAAAGTAAAAAAGTCTTTTGTATACTTTCCTATTAAACAAAGCGATATTTTTTGTCCGTATTTTTATCTTAACGCTTCGATAGGTCGTCTAAAAACCTAGAGATACCGGAACACGACTTAAGAATCTATACTACAATATTATAAAGAGGAGAGATTTGTATTTTTGTATGTAATGAAATAACGCAAAATATACTGGACCGATTTTAAAAATTCTTTCACCATTAAAAAGATACGTTATCAGTTAGTAACATAAGCTATGTTTTTTTTTATGTAGACGAAGTCGCGAGCAACAGCTATTACTTGTAAATTAAGAATAACATCAGTGTTAGCTCTTCCACCATTATTAGTGAACGAAATATTAACATTAGTAAATTAGGGATTTTACTAGCCGAGACACGAGATACGGTTTAGTGATTGGAAGGTGTTTAGTGGTGAATACACTCCCAAAGCACTTGAAACTAAAGATTATTTGTCTCTGTTCTTTCAAAGAGAATGAGAGGGACAATAATGTTGTTATTTCACACGCAATTAGGAAGATAACGGTTAGGATAACGTCATGGGTTTCAGGAATCATAGACAATACGTAATTCCTTTTATCGTAATATTTTTATACACCATTCACAGGTATGAATGACTTCAACGATTATACGATGTTCCGTTGATAGGAATTCGAATGTAAACAAGAGTATGTGTAATTAAATACTCACATATTGAAAAGAGCACAAATCCAAATATAAACAAATGCACTAATTACACAAGTAGAACCTTTTAGAATGATGGGCATCCCAAAACTGATTCAGAACAAATCGATGTACGCCATTTTATATTGAAAAGCGCGGGAAAAACGAACCGACCAATGCGGAAGCAGGAAGGATGCGTTTTTACAATGAGATCGAAATCGGACGGTCCATTAGGCAAATTGTTAGCGCCCTTTGTTACCAATTGTTAAGTTTTCATTCATTTCACAGTTAACGTGATTGAGGTGACAAAAACTTTCATTCGAGTCGGTTTTTTTAGGTTAGCTAGTTTTATATTGGTTGATTATCTATCAATTTCCTCGAGTATTGTACATTGTAGAGCTACCGCTGTTTTTACGGCCCTTCTTGTTATGGTGGTTTCGACGACTTAATTCACTTTGACAGATGACTTAGGTTTGTAAGCTCATCCAGAACAAAGCAAAAAAACATACTCAAGACAAGGGACCGAGAGAGGGTTATGAACGCTTTCCCTTTTTACCCTTTTCCTGCAAGGAAAGGATTGGATGGGAAAATGATTTGACGGTGGAGGAGACGCATAGGAAGGGGAAATATCCTCTTTACGTGCGTTTCTTCTCCATCGATTTAGGGTAGGCTACACATCAGCAATTGCGGATGTTTATGGGCAGCGGTCGCTTTTCTATTTTGGCGGATTTAGGTGGCCGCTTGCTCGTTTGCTGCCGTCGTGGATAAAAAACGAATATTCACGAGGAGGGAGAGGGAGTCACAATTATACGTGTAATTATTTTCTGATTGATGAAAATAAAACACGTGATTTTAGGTATAGGGCGGAGAGGCAAAGTTAAATCGTCATACGTCACCAGAGAGGGGGGTCATTAAGTTGCCAAAGTAACATCAGGTGACAACATTTAAGCGTGGATTTCCACTGCTAAATGGGTATTTTACGTGTAAAATTTTGTCAAAACTTCGAATTAAAAAAAGACTTACAACAAGTTTTAGAGGTATCTCAATAATGAGTAGACATTTCTATTGTAGACAATTTAATACGTCTACGTCTCAGAAATACGAAGTCTACTTCTTAGAAAGACTTATCTTTGGAGAAGAGAATTTAAATTGCAATACTGCAGTCATAGATGAGTCGTACTCATAGCAAAGTAGAAATTCAATATTTATATTTTAGTAACGTGTATAGGAATTTTAACAGCAATATGACACTCACAAAATACGTTCATCGCCGTGTGAAATACACATCGGCCATCAGGGTTAGACCCATCTGGTTAGTACCATTTAATTGCAGCAAAGCTCTACTTCAAGTGGTTGAAATTGTATTTTAAGGCAAGTACACACTAGAGTAATATATTTCATTTCTACTTAATGCGTAAAAAAGTCACACTTTATTTATGGTGGCCATTACATTTATTAGGGAGATAGTGAAGTGTTATTGTTAAACAAGGGTAGACAGTTATAGTGCGACAATTTTTTATCAGATATATTTTGGAATTTAAGGGTTAAAGGAAAATATGCATGCTATATTGTTATTGTTAGAATTACATCGAGATATAGTAGAAATATTAACAACTACAAGTTCTACAATAAGGGCGGGCGCACACCTTTGACAAAATTACCACACAACTGTTGTACGATTGTCGATTGTTTCGCAGCCAGTAGGCAACATACATATGACGCCAAAATAATTATTTAAAATGTCTTTTTTCAAATTTCCTCGCCAAGTTCTGAAACGCACACTATTGGTCGAAGCAAATGGTTTATCTAATATGGCGTTGCTGTGTATTTTTTTTTTGTTTCGACTATTTGTCTAACTTTAGTGTTAGCGGTATTAAAATGTCTATTTTGACGCATAGCGTGATAGTTAAAATGGTAACGCGAACTTATCGAGGTCAGACACGAAAGTGATATTGCAGTCTAATCCACAACTAACACTGGGCTCTACGTCTAAGATATAAAGTAGTTAAAATTTTTCCAATTAAAGTCTTATATGTTATGTCAATCTTTAGTAAAAAAAGGTACAACTGCTAATCTATATTTAGTATTATAAAGAGGAAAGATTTGTATTTTTGTATGTATTGGAATAACACAAAAACTACTGGGCCGATTTTAAAAATTCTTTCACCGTTAGTAAGTAGTAGTAAGTAATTTATCTGTGAGTAACATAGTCTTTTTTTTACGATCGAAGTCGCGCAACCGCTAGTAGTCTATTTAAAGATGCGATTGGTAATTTCTACCTCTTTACAGGGTACTTGGTTATGAAGTAAAACAAAATAAAGTACTACTCATCAAAGACCAAATACACAAAAAAGTACCTTCATTTTTTATATACGTCTTAAATTCTATTCTTTTCGGCCAATCTGTTCTTTGCTTTATCTTCTTTTTTATTTTTAAATACAGGCTATATTTAAATATGTATTGTCTAGTTAGCTTCTTACAAAAACTAACTATAGCACATTGAAAAGTTTTGAGCCCGACCTTAAAAAACGATTTTTTTTCTAAATGATTATTTTATTTCTCTACATAGTCTCCGGAATGATCTATGCATCTTCTTGTCTCTTGCTTTTGTATTCCTATTAAAAAAGAATCTGTATATGTGGGTATGCCAATAATAATGTACCGTCAGTCTTACTAATAATAAAGCAGTCCAGTACCAACCGCCGTTTCAATAACACCCCTACATTACAAAATTCATCAAAATATTCAGTCAATGCGTCTTGTATCTCGATATTCGTTGAAAACTTTTGTCCTGCCATGTGTTGTTTAGATTGGGATATAGGACGCTATAATTGTGTGTGTGTGTGATTATAATAAAAAAAGAAAGGGCTATTACGTGCCAGTATTGTTTTCTTTTGAATTTAAATTTCAACCTTAGGCTCAAAACTTTTCAATGTGTTATTAATAATTAGTAAACGAGATAAGGGATAAAACCATTACAAGGTTTTTGATTTACTAAGAATTATTTATAGTAAAATAACTTGTTAACACGACGACCCACAATGCCACAGATAAAAATACCTTTAACTTTTAATTCTGACTTAGTAACTTTTAACCATATTTTAAAAAAATGAAACATTTTGAAACATCCTGGGTATTAACCTAAAAACACTAACCCATGGACTATCATGTTCATCAAACTAATATAAATGCCAAAGTTTAGATAGATGAATGTTTGTTGGAGTTTTTAGCCTAAACGGCTGAACGGATCTCGAAGAAATTTGCTATATATGTGGATAGTCTGGAAACACGGCCGTAGTATGGGCGATAGCTAGTGTTCAATAATTCTTGCACCAATATGTATTAAGTTGACACATTTGCATCGTGAATGTAATCATACTTCGTCAATGTCGGATAAAATTAATTAGACAGTAAATTATCGTTCAAATTATACATTAAAGAAGTCATCAACCTTCAGAACTCAATAACTGGAGTATTATTTGTGACTGTGTTGCCACTGTTTGCCTTGAAGAAGCATTTACAGATTCACCTGGCTTGAGGTGGCCGAGCGCAGATGACGCTTAGCCTAAACCTCTTTTAAGAGTTACTAGCCTCGCGGGCTTCCTCGGCTCGGGCCGTTACTTCGTTATATTACCGGATTGGGAGGCCACCGAGCTCTTAGATCGCTTTGGTGGACGCTCCATGGAATGACTAGGCACAAAGGTTCCCGAGAGGGGATCTCAGCTTAGGCTGTCACTCAGTACGCGTTTAGCATTGCGATTTAACGGTGCCCGAGAAGGCCGAACCTCGGCTTGATCAGTTGCTGCTATCTGATAACTGGAGTACTTATCAAATATTAAGAAAAAAAATTACCAGAATTAATTACACTTAAGAAGTAAGGAATATAGAAAAACATCGTGATGGAAACTGCACATATCTACGAAGATAGTGAACTATACCAATCCCTACTGATACTGGACCATCGTAGTCCTAGTCACCTCTAAGTTAGGCTGGACATTCCGGTAGATTTAACT